>NC_138207.1:102140121-102205121 GCF_964194415.1 Vipera berus | reverse complement strand
TTGCGCTGCAGGAAGAGGACCCAAAAGCAAACTAGCCAGATAAATAAACTCAAAATTGTTAACGAAATGTTTCCTGGCCTTTCTTTCCAGGTTCAGGAAAGAGAATGATGCACCCATCAAGCAAAATAAATAAATAAATATAAATCTCAGTTCGCCTTTATGATTTGCCTGCGGGCAGAAAGATGTTTCCTTCTGTATATAATTGGCCATCTAAAGTTATTTTTGGAGGGAGGCGAGTGCTTCAGAAAGCAGAATAATTCAGCCTAATGAATAAGTCTGCAGTCAGCACATCACACTCGATGTTGTGTTCAGCTTGCCGACCAGCTAATCCGTTCCCATTTCAGCTGTTGTGAGAGAAGCCTTGTCGAAGGTAACGGATGATAAGCGAGAGAAAGTTTGCGATGGAGGTGCCATAAATTGAAGTGAGAGTCCAAAGATAATTTTAAATATGACTTCGGATTCTCCCCTCCTCCATATTTCTGGTTCTTCTGCACTCCATGGTCCTGGTGGGAATAATAAGGCAGATAGGTGACCTTGTCAGCAAAGCTTTAGCATCCCATCTTTTCCTGTTCATCCTTTCGATTTTGGACGCTTCCAGATAAAGCTATTCATTAAAAAAAAGCACACGTTATTTGTGAAATCTTCACACGTGTGTTGTAGTCCTTCGTGCAACTTTTCTGTTTTTTAAGAATACACATTAATTGGGCATTTACACAGAGAGGTTGAATCAATGAAGCTTTCGACATCCATCTCTAACACACAAATCACTATTATCTGTCCAATGGAAATTCCATGTTTTTAATTGGATATTTAAATTTCCCTTTTCTGCCTAGTTATTTAAAGGTAAAGGTTCCCCCGCACATGCGTGCTAGTCGTTTCCGACTCTAGGGGCTGGTGCTCATCTCCGTTTCAAAGCCGAAGAGCCAGCGCTTGTCCGAGGACATCTCCGTGGTCATGTGGCCGGCATGACTAGACGCCAAAGGCGCACAGAGCGCTGTTACCTTCCCACCGTAGTGGTCCCTGTTTTTCTACTTGCATTTTTACGTGCTTTCGAACTGCTAGGTTGGCAGAAGCTGGGACGAGTTACAGGCGCTCACTCTGTTACACGGCACTCAGGATTCGACCCGCCAAACTGCCGACCTTCTGATCGACAAGCTTAGCATCCTAACCCACTGAGCCACCGCGTCCCTCTTAGTTATTTACAAAGGAGCATTTAAAGAATTATATTTCTGCCAATTTTAGCTTTTTTTTAAAACCAAAATAATGTGTTGTTCCAAATCAATCCATCCACCCTCCTTCCCATCCCTCCATGCATCATGTTAATATGATTTTTAAACATTTTAATATTTTTTTTTTATTTTAATTCCATTTATATCCCGCCCTTCTCCAAAGTCTCAGGGTGGCTTACAAGCTTAGCAGTAGCCTTCATTCTATGTATATGCCTGCTTTCACACACACCCCAAGCGGCATTATTACAAAGTCAGCTTAATTGCCCCCAACAATCTGGGTCCTCATTTAAATGTTTAATATTGAAATACATAATTTAAATCATTTGAAATCACACATTTTAAAAGTAGTTTAACTGCAGCCAGCATTAAAAAGTGGACTTTGAAGCAAACTACCTACCATCAGTGACCACGATGGTATGGATGTGACTTGCTTCTGTCTTCTACCATCAGGTAGTAGATGGGTTGCTGGAGCAAATAAACCATTCCTGTCCTCTTCAAAAGCAGAGCCATGTGGAGTAACCTAGTCATGAGGTGAACATGAGATAAGTCACTGTCTTCAGGGCTTCCCAGCTCTCCAGTTGGTGAAGCAGCTGAAGTGGGGCCAAGTAGCCTTTAGCCATGGCTTTCATTTGTTCCTGCAGCAGGAGATCAGATTGTGAACGTACTCCTTCAAGGAGCATGTGACCCTGTCAAGAACTCAAACAGAAGTCAGATTTATCGCAGATAAGCGGTAACCATGGACCCGGATCAGCTTAGGAAACAAACATTTACAACTACCAAGACCACACCTCGAATACTGCAGCCAATTTTGGTCACCATATCACAAAAAAAGATGTTGAGAGTTTGGAAAAAAAAATCAGAGAAGAACAACTAAGATGATCCAAGGCCTGGAGAATAAAACATACGAAGAACGGCTGCGGGACTTGGGTTTGGCTAGTCTAAAGAAAAGAAGAAATAGGGGAGACATGATAGCCGTGTTCCAGTATTTGAGGGGCTGCCACAAAGAAGAGGGGGGTCACATTATTCTCCAAAGGATGAAAGGGCAAGACAAGAAACAATGGTTGGAAACTGATCAAAGAGAGAAGTGAACCTGGAATTAAGGAGAAACTTCCTAACAGTGAGGACAATCAACCAGTGGAATAGCTTATCCCCAGAAATCACGGGCGCTCCATCACTGGAGGTTTTTAAGAAGAGACGAGACATTCCCATTCTATCAATGGTTGGAAAAAATGAGATAGGGAGTAAGAACTTAACTTTTATGACTAAGCAAACATTAACCCAGACAACACGTCGTCAGAGCAAGAACATCCGATGTTAGCAGCATTGAACGTTATTCATTAAGCACAAGTGAATTGTAATGACAGGAAATTGAAATGGTCTAGGGCAGGGGGTCTTCAAACTTGGCCCTTTTGACTTGTGGACTTCAACTCCCAGAATTCCTCAGCCAGGCACCGCTGGCTGAGGAATTCTGGGAGTTAAAGTCCACAAGTCATAAAAAGGCCAAGTTTGAAGACCCCTGGTCTAGGGAGTCTCCTGCTAGAAGACCTGCAAAGTCCCTTCCAACTCCATTATTTTATGTTTTATGTTCTATTTCCTCTGGGAAACAGAAAAAGTAGGAATAGTTTGCCATCCTCACCCCGCCCCCCTTTCGCTGAAAACAGGGGAGGGAAACTTCTCTCTCTTCCGGTAAACAGAGAACTTGGAGGAGAAATGAAATATTGTTTCACCTGGAGCTGCAGATGGAATAAGATTTTGCAGGGACCTAATTTTGTCGTTCATATTCACTCAGTTCATAGCAGTTCACAATACCGTAGCTGGAGTTATCCGATAAGTCTCGGGATACGTTGCCAGCTTAAACAAGGATGCTTTGTTAAACTGAATTTGGAATAGTTAAGGGGATGGAAGCGACTGGAACGCGGTTTTAATTAAGGAGTCAATGCAGGTGGAAATAAAAATAGAACATGTCTTCATGGAAACTGTTACTAACAGGAGAGGCTGGTGGCACGTTTTCAGAGTAAAATTGCCTTTTCTCAAGAGGCGTTAGCTTTTGTGAGCTGTAGCTTGCTTTATGGGATAATGAAGATTGTGAAGGGAAGGCCTTTTAATAAAATATGGCATTCTGTAAAAGTGCTACTGGAGTCCTTTTGATTTTTGGCTACCCTAGGCTTCCATGCCTCTCTTCCTATAGGGTCATTAATTAATTTATTTATTTATTTAATAATATTTATATACCGCCCTTCTTCCGAGGGACTCAGGGCGGTGAACAGGGCAAGAATAAAAATACAGGTAAAAAAGGATTAAATATATGCCCACTAAAACCAGTAAATACAATATTAAAACCCCAATAAAACAACAATAAAAAAACCCCACCAATCCCCCATCAGGCCAGGCCGGCTTGTTCGAATAAGAATGTTTTTAGGTCGCGACGAAAGGAGCGAAGATCGGGCGCTATCCGGAGCTCAACCGGTAGCTGATTCCATAGCTCTGGGGCGCCCACAGAGAAGGATCTCCCCCTGGGGGCCACCAGACGACATTCTCTGATCGGAGGCACCCTGAGGAGGCCCTCTCTGTGGGAACGCACAGGGCGGAGGGAAGTTGATGCCAGCAGCAGGTGCTCCCTAAGGTACTCCGGACCCCTGCCATGTAGGGCCTTAAACACCATTACTAGTACTTAATGAGGAGACTTTGCTTTATATCTCTCTGTATATGTATATATCATCATCATCCTAGCCCTTGTCCATCCACTGCAGGACGAAGGCCTCTTCCACATGTTTCCAACCGACACGGCCCTGAGCTTCCTTTTGCCAGTTGGGCTCACCAAACTTGTGGATGTTGTTGCTCCGTCTTTTTTTAGGTCTCTTGTGGATTCTTTTGATCAAGTGGGATCTGTTCTGTGACCGCCTTGGTCCAACTGCCCTCAGTTCTTCTTGCTGTGTGACCAGCCCGTTTCCATTTCCATTCTTTGACTCTCTTGGGCGTCATATACTTTTGTTTGTTCTCTCATCTATCTTGCCTTGCGATGCCGAGAATGTCTCTTTCCATACATATACATATACATATACATATACATATACATATACATATACATATACTGTACATATACATATACATATACATATACATATACATATACATATACATACATACATTTATATGTGTGTGTGTGTAGATAGATAGACAGACAGACAGGCAGAGATAGATGGATAACTAGCACACAGATAATTTGGGTAAAAAGAGAGAGAGAGAGAAAAAATTAGTACATAGATTTCTAGATAGGTAGGTAAATAGATAGATGATAGATAGATCGAAGATGTTGTTGTTGTTGTTGTTAGCTGCGAAGTCGTGTCCGACCCATCGCAACCCTATGGACAACATTCCTCCAGGCCTTCCTGTCCTCTGCCATCTTCTGGAGTCCATTTAAGCTCACGCCTCCTGCTTCAGTGACTCCATCCAGCCACCTCATTCTCTGTGGTCCCCTTCTTCTCTTGCCCTCAATCTTTCCCAGTATTCGGCTCTTCTCCAGTGAGTCCTTCCTTCTCATTAGGTGGCCAAAGGATTTGAGCTTCACCTTCAGGATCTGGCCTTCTAAAGGAGATCAACCCTGACTGCTCTTTAGAAGGCCAGATCGAAGATAGATAGACACAGAGAGACAGAGACAGACAAAATGATAACTAGCATACAGAAAATTTGGGTAAATAGAGACATACACACATGCATACATACGGACAGAAAACTAGTACATAGATTTGTAGGTAGGTAGGTAGGTAGGCAGGCAGGCAAGCAGGCAGGCAGACAGGCAGGCAGACAGACAGACAGACAGACAGAGATAGAGATAGAGACAGACAGATTGATAACTAACACAGAGAAAATTTGGGTACATAGAGACAGACAGAAAACTAGTACATAGATTTGTAGATAGATGATAGATAGATAGATAGATAGATAGATAGATAGATAGATAGATAGATAGATAGATAGATAGACAGACAGACAGACAGACAGACAGACAGACATCTTAATGGGTGGGCTTCTTGCTCTTGTGGTGTGGTTTCAAACTGAATAGCATAAATTAAGCTGGTGGGACCCATTATGAAACTTACTGTCTGTTCTCTAAACAAATTCATTGCTAAAGAATGTGCATATTGGAGAAGCAAGGCAGCCGGTGCTTCAGAGAAAGACGATTCTTCTGCTGTAAAATTTCCTTCTGCTTTTCGAAGATCTTCATTAGTTCCCCTTGTTCATGCTGTGTTTCCTAAAACTGGGCAGCTTGTAGAGACATCTGAGTCGCATGTAAATAACACAGCGATGTGTTGAGGATTTTAAACACTCCTCTTTACCTTGAAGGAGATTGCAAGGTTACTTTGAGTCTGCTTGAAGCAGCAGCCTAGGAATTAAATATTTAGTGCCAGTGGTAAAAAAAACAACATGTGGTGGATTGATTTTGAATATGTGAGCTTGAGCTATAAAATCATAATCTTTCTGTCTGTGGCCTGGACTTTCCTTGTATTGAAGAAGAAGAGTGATGGTTATGTGGTTTAAAATCTTAAACACAACTTTATCCTTACATTGCACAAAAAGTAACTGTGGTTCTCAAGGCAGTGGTTACTCCCTACTGAGTATGGAGTATCAAGAGTGAAAATTTGGCAGCTAGGTGCTTCTCTATTTTCATTTTGCCATTATAAGGAGTGTTGTTTTGAATGAGTTAGTTAGAGAAACAAATATTTGCTGAGAGTTGGCAGTATGGAAACCTTTCAAGGAAGGTGTGAAGGTGTGAAGAAGAGAGCAGATGGCTCTCATAAAAAGAGAGAATTTGTTTACATGAGCTACATGAACATCTGGGAGGGCTTGGCTGGGAAAGTCATTGTGATATGCTATGGTTAGATGCCTTGGGATTTTAAAGTTAGTTTTCCTTTGCCTATACCAGGGGTCAGCAACCTGAAACAGTGAAAGAGCCACTCAGAACCGGTTCCCTCAGAAAAGGAAAAACTGGGAGCCGCAAAAAATGTGTGCGCATGTGTGTACATGCGTGCATGTGCATGTGCAGAACAGGGTTTGACTGAAGAGTGGAGACAAGGCGAGATATGCACCTACCCTGCATATTTGAATTGATTGGTTGAACTTTTTTAGCCCCACTTTTTTTTGGGGGGACTGCACATGGCAGAGGACTGGGAGCCGCAGGAGATGGCTGAAAGAGCCGCATGCGGCTCCGGAGCCGCGGGTTGCAGACCTGTGGCCTATACCATGCCATGTATTCAATAAACCAGTACATTTTTCAGACATGAAAGCAATCCTGGACTTTATTTAGCTATTCAAGCTGGAAGTTGACAGATGCTACCTCATAACCATCTCCTTTACAGACGTCTTTAGTTTTTTTTATCTTATAATATCATATGGGAGGGCATTTGAAAAAAAAATGCTTTCTTGGTGTTGCTTATTTCTACTGCACATATTAATGCACATTCTTTAAATGTCTGTGGAGCTTCTCAGCGATCCAAGTCTTGGTTGTCCCAAAGATGCTTTTTCAAAGGGCAACTACACTTTTTTTGGGTGTTCTCCTTGAAGATGTTCTGCTTTTCATCCAAGAAGTGAGGAAGCTTCTTGGATGAGAAGTGAAATGTCTTTAAGGAAAAACAAAAGAAAGTCTAGTTGCCCTTTGAAAAAGCACTTTGGGGAGTCTTTAAAATATAAAGTGTAGACTCTAAAGAAAAAGTCTTGCTTTCCAACACTTTATTGTGCTCATTTTAACATAGGAAATCACCCCAAACTATGTACGATCAAAGATGGTCCTAAAAATCACACTATTTTGAATTGCTGATTTCAATGTTCTAAGTAGTAATATATTACGGTAGCTTTGGAAAAGAGCTGTGAAAAGTACAAGGGTTTTTTGTGTGTCTGTGCATTATATAAATAACTGAAGCTGATTCACGTATGGAGACATAGGGGGAAAATCTATCAATTGGGTCAGCCCTGAAATTGATTAGTTGACATATAACCAATTGATCAGATGTGAATGAAATAGTAAGGTAACAACCAACTCACATCTTGGTGTTATTTAAGGTAGCATGTAGATCTAAAAGCTATGTCCCAAAGGTGTTTTTTTCAGGAGGCAACTTGACTTTCTTGTATAATAATAATAATAATAATAATAATAATAATAATAATAATAATAATAATAATAATAATTGGAAGGAATCTTGGAGGTCATCTAGTCCAACCCCCTGCTCAGGCAGGAAACCCTATACCATTTCAGGCAAATGGCTGTCCAGTCTCTTCTTAAAAACCTCCAGTGTTGGAGCATTCACCACCTCTGGAGGCAGGTTGTTCCACTGGTTGGTTAATTGTTCTAACTGTCAGGAAGTTTCTCCTTAGTTCTAGGTTGCTTCTCTCCTTGACTAGTTTCCATCCGTTGCTTCTTGTCCTGCCTTCAGGTGCTCTGGAGAATTGCTTGACTCCCTCTTCTTTGTGGCAACCCCTGAGATACTGTCTTCTTTTAGAGAGTCGTTGAGGCCACTTGGAGGTTTATCTGTGTCTTCAGGGTCACCTGAGTGGTGCAAATGGGTGTGGAGCCTTCTCGGAGCTGCTGAAAGGACTTTGTTGCAGACTGGAGATAGGTGGTCTCATATCCCTCCCCCTCTGTTGAGGGAGGGCTGTTCAATTTTGACCTAGATGGGTTCTTTGGCCCCTCTTTCAACCCAGCGATCCCCTCTGTCCAAACTCTGGAGTTTTCTGTCTTTAAAAGAGTGGCCATTGTCTTTTAAACGCAGAGGGACTGCTGAATCTTGTCCTGCTCTCCTACGTTATGCCATGCTTTTGTGAAGTGGTTGTTTTGTTCCCCCAGTGTACAGATCTGCACATGGCCCACTGCATTAAGACAGTGAGACATTAAGACAACATTGCTCAGTTGTCTTTGGGACCTGGATGACTGAGAATCTCCATAGACTTCTAAAAACTTAAATACATATTCATCAGAAAATTAAACTTGGCTGCAGCTCTTCTTTTTTACAGAAACCTAGGATTTTTCTTGTTTTTTTTTTTTTTCTCTTTTGTTCTTTTTAGTTTTGTATAATCCCTGAACTAAGCAATTAAGATTCTATTGAGACCCTTCAACCAGATTTGGGAGTTGACTTCTAGCGTCTTCTCGCTTGGCGCCACCACTTTTCTTTTTTTTTCTTTTTTCTTTTTTAAATTTTATTAATTTTATTATTTAAAAACATTGGACACAGTACCAGCGAGCTGACAAACCTTTTTGTCTACAATGTTTAAATATATATATATATACATGTATATATGTACATCAAAAATACACTTAAATACACTTAGATTACAAATCGATAAAATACCACAATATTTAAAACAGTGAGCTAGTCTGTAAAACCTAATAGAGACCTTTCTTTTTATCCATCCAAAGATACAATTTGTTCCAAATTCTATAATAGTCTGATTGATCTTTATTCTTTAATTCCAAAGTTAATTTGTCCATTTCAGCGCAATCCCAAATTTTCCTAATAACCTCTTTTTGTCCTGGGATCTCATTCTTTTTCCATTTTTGCGCAAATGATAATCTAGCTGCTGTGATAATATGGATCGTTAAGTATAGCACATCTTTAGGATATTTCTCTTTCGTGATTCCCAACAAGAAAAGTTCTGGACTAAACTCCAGATCTTGATTCAATATTTCTTTCAGCCAAATCCAAATCATTCTCCAAAATTTTTGTGTTTTACTGCAAGACCACCACGTGTGGAAGTATGTTCCTATCTCTTCAGAACACTTCCAACATTTGGGAGATGCTGTTGTGTACATTTTTGCTAAGCGAGCTGGGGGAAGATGCCATCGGTAAAACATTTTAAATAAATTTTCTTTATACGATGAGGCCAGTGTTATCCTTTTATTTCTATCCCAAATTGTTTGCCAAGTATCTAGGTCGATGTTATGTCCTAAATTGTTAGCCCAGGTCAACATGGGGTCTTTCACTTGCTCTTCAAACAGCTTATATCCCAAAAGTAATTTATAAAAATTCCTTATTTGTTTAGAGTCCGGTCCCAATAATATTTTGTCCAATGCTGTTTCAGAGGTATATATCCCCCATTCATTTTTATCCTTCCTAAATCTCGATTGGATTTGTAAGTAGGCCCACCAATCGAGTTTTATACCTTGTAATTCTAGTTCATTCCTAAGTTTCAATTCCCCCTCCTCATTCAGAATATCCTTGTATGAGATTATGTTACCCAAATCAAACAGATTTGGGTAAACTATCGATTTTTCTTGTTGATAGCTATAAAATATGTAAAAAGGCCACAGCTGTAGATGAGTTGTTGAATGAGCAAAATTATGAAAAGGACTCATTATAGAATGTTATTCTTAGGCTAATTTAAAGACGATCTAGAATGTAGGGAGAAAAGGTGCCATGTAAAAATAGTTGCACGATCAAACTTTTTAAGTGTGGAAAACGTCCATTAACGTATTCTTCTCTTTCCAATGTTTTAAAAATTTTGTGTAAATTTTTGACCCAAAGCTCAAGGAGATACTTGAAGGAGAAACCATTTCTGGGAACTTTGAGTTCTTTATGAAAATTAGCAATGCCTGAAATAACACTGCTCTTGGAAGGAGTTAAATCCTTCTTAGAATAGAACAAGTTCTAGTGACAGTCAAATAATTGTGGTCGTAAACGTCTACAATTAAGATTGCTTTAGCACGGAGGAATTCTTTGATCTTGCCTTTGTTGCTGTACAGAAGCATTCCTCTAAAGGTTTTATTGCTGCAGAATAAAAATTCTTAATGCTTAATTATTACTTGACCCAATGTTAAGCTGCCTGCATCACGGTGCTTTTCACAAACGTTCACTTTATCATGTATTCATTCAGGGAAAACAAAATATTACCAAGTTACAGTTGCCCAGGATACATATATACAGAAACGAGTGAGACAAGCCTAACTCAATCTTAGTTGTGTGGTGTAGCACTAAATTGTTACCCCTTATTCCAACACAACCTTAGGTTTTGCTATTAGCTCAGAGAGGTCGCAAGGCACGCAACTGGGAAGAGAGACAATTGTCGTATCAGTGTAATTTCTGCTGACTCAAGAATGAACGAGAGTCACCTCAACTCTGCAGTTCAGAAAGCTGAATGAACATGTAATTACCGGTAGGTATTACAGGGAACTAGGACAAAAAATGTGTATATATTTAATATTGCATGTATTAACAGCAGCGAGAATGACATTTGCCCAATCATGGAAAAAATGAAGAAACACCGTCAGAAGAAGATATAATTAGGAGCATTTTGGATTGTGCGGAAATGGACAGGCTTACATTGCAAATGAAAGGGAAGGAAGATTCAGACTATTTCCAAACACGGGATAATATTTATAAATGGCTAGAAAAGCGGAATAGAGAATAGAAATGGAAGTTGTGTTACTCTTAATGTTAAATATGTGAAGCCAGACAACCACTTTGTTTATGAAGCACAAAAGATTTGCAACTCTAAAAACTTAATAAAATACTACATATATATATATATAGATAGATAGATAGATAGATAGATAGATAGATAGATAGATAGATAGATATAGATATAGATATATATATATATATATAGATATATAGATATAGATATAGATATAGATAGATAGATAGATAGATAGATAGATATAGATATAAATATAGATATATAGAATTCTATGTGGGGAAAAACCCGAATGACCAAAGATCGACATACAAACACCTGTGAAAACTTCAGAAAACAAATATATCTATATCTATATCTATATCTATATCTATATCTATATCTATATCTATATCTATCTATATATCACCTATCTATCTATCTATCTATCTATCTATCTATCTATCTATCTATCTATCTATCTATCTATCTATCTATCTATCTATCTAAACTAGGCTCGTCCCAAAGGTGTTTTTTTAAGAGGCAACTGGACTTTCTTGTTCTTCTTTGAGGGCTCCTGTGCAGGTTGTAGCAACACTGTGGATTGTGGCAAGGCTTGGCATCTGAAAACAGCAGGGCTTGAATGAATGAATGAATGAATGACTGAATGAACCTTTATTGTCAAAGTAGAACCATGTATACATTGAGATTGGCTGAGCCTCCCTTCGGTGTGTTGTGAACTAATTGCACAACACACCGGCCTTGCAAGTCAATTATGCATAAAGTTTATAAAAATTATTTCCTGTTCAAAAGCCTAACAGCCCGTGGATAAAAGCTTTTGTCTTGCGTCTCCTGGATATTTCTGCATCATTGATGAGATGGGGTGAATATGAATGTCTCTGAAATAACAGGGCACTGGAGAAGCAGCTGCCGTGTAGTTTCTGGATGCCCAGGATGATTGCCTTTCTGAGTAAAGAGATTTCTTGTACTTCTTGGGCCTTCCAGGACAGCTGAGGGAGGCTAATGTAACGGTGGATGCACAAGAAGCGTCTTTTGGAGTGACTGTTTCCTAGCTGGGGTGGAAAAGTCAATATCTTCTTTTGCTTCAGAGTTTGGCTGGTTGGTGGGAAAAGCGATGCTCCTTTTGCCTTTGTCTTTCAAGCCCAACTTCACTTGTAGTTGGGCCCAGAAAGTAACAGGGAGATAGTGATGTCCTCTTTCCATAAACGTTGGCAACATGCCGGGTTGCAGTACTCTGGGCTAATTACAGGTTGGAGTTATTTGCTGAAGCAACTACTTTATAATAGACTTCAATAACAGGAGGTGATTGGACTATGCGTAACTGGGCCCAGTTAATCACTGATGTATCTGCTGATATGCCAGCCAAAAAGTGATGAAAGGGATTATTCACCTGTGAACATAGGTTGACCTTTCTCCTGCTTCTGGGTCTGATCCATGGGAATGTCCATGAATCTTTATTTGGGCAGATCAGAGAACAAAGCCTGTTCTGTTCTGTTCTGTTCTGTTCTACTCTACTCTACTCTACTCTACTCTACTCTACTCTACTCTACTCTACTCTATTCTATCATTATTCTATTCTATTCTATTCTATTCTATTCTATTCTATTCTATTCTATTCTATTCTATTCTATTCTATTCTACTTTACTTTATTCTATCATTATTCTATTCTATTCTATTCTGTTCTGTTCTATTCTATTCTATTCTATTCTATTCTATTCTATTCTATTCTATTCTACTCTACTCTACTCTACTCTACTCTATACTATTCTACTCTACTCTACTCTACTCTACTCTACTCTACTCTACTCTACTTTACTCTACTCTACTCTACTCTAATCTACTCTACTCTACTCTACTCTGCTCTGTTCTGTTCCGTTCCGTTCTGTTCTATTCTATTCTATTCTATCATTATTCTATTCTGTTCTGTTCTGTTCTAATCGGCCCAGGCTCTAAATGCTGTCAAATTTTGCTCTAGTTGGCCAAGCAGGCTTCAGCCTCACCTGCCCTCCTTGTGAATTTCAGAAAAGGTAGAAAGGGAAATAAATTATGCAAAGTAAAATATGATTAGCTGCATAAGACATGAAAGCTGGAGAATCAAGCTTTTCTTGGAGAAAAATGTCTTCTCTCCCCTCTGCAGAGTTATTGAGTGTTTTTAGTGGAAGTTCACAAGGCCGGCTGACCGAGGAAGAATATTAAATTATGATTAAACTTTAAAATATTATCCATCTATTCACGATCACTAACTCTGTCTTCTGAAAAGACACACACAAGAGGACTTGCTACGAATGTGAAGTTTGCGCGTGCTGCCTCTTTCTCTCTCTCTCACCCGTACTTTTTTTAATAACAGCTTTGGATATGTTTTCTTCTCTGCTTTTCATTTGGTCAGAAATGTTTTGAAAGCAGCCAGTATTTCCTCACATGCTTACCTCTTACAATAAACAAGTAACAGGAGCTTTACAAAAACCAGCCACGCCGTTCCTCATTTTTGTGAGCCGGAGTGGGAAAAGCAAAAGAGGATATCGGAGAACCTCAGAGGCTGTTAAAAGAGACTGGATTCAAATATGACATTCCATATCCGTAACGAGTTTCATAATTTCCATCAACATTTTCTTTCCTTGATATTTTTTTCCCTCTCAGATGTTCTACCTACGGAACCTCAAAATTTCTCCCAAAGGTTTCTGTAAACACACAGCAATTAGGAACAGAATTGTCCATTTTAGATCCAATTGTTCTTCTGCAGCTGTGAACAATGATCTCAAATGTTCTTACTGGTGCTGAAGGGTTCTTGCAGCTGACTTTACTTTTTTACCAAGGAGGAAAAAGAGAGAGAGAGAGAGAGAGAGAGAGAGAGAGAGAGAGAGAGAGAGAGAGAGAGAGAGAGAGAGAGTGTTGTACAATTTCATTTCTCACCTGGATTATTGTCACAGTTCCTCACGAGGTTGCCCTTGAAAACTGGGGTAGGTGATGTCATCATAAAATTGTAAAATTACATGGCAAAACTGAGGGTGTTTCCTACATGCCATGACACATACGATGCCACTGTGATTGGCACTAAAGATCTGAGATTGGCAGTCAGATAACCAATGTTGTCACAGTGTGACCCAGGAAGAATCGGCCCATCCTATCTGCGTGGCATCATGGCATCGTGATACCATGATTTGGCCTCTTTTGGGGAAAAAAGATGGACTTGCCTTGCGATAAACTGTGGTTGCCTCAAAACAAAACTGTGATTCCCCCCCCCTCTTTCCAAAGCTGTGACACTTTCTTCTGATCTTTCCTTTTTAGCTTTCAATATTCTGGATGGTAATTATGATGAGAGACGCTTCCAGGAATGGCTGAAATCTCTCCAAATTGTTAATGATGCACCCATAGTAAATTAACCTTCTTGTGTTACTACTGCACAGTCAGTGATTATTAGTAGGATGCTTTGAAAAATGTTCGGAAGCAAAGCTTTGGATCTTATGCTTGTGCCAGCCCAGCGACTCTGATGACTAGCATTTTTTATGCAACCTTCAGTAAGAAACTGTGTTTTAAATAATCCACAGAAAACTTCAAAGTTCATATACATTTAGCTTCCTTCTTGATTCTAACATCCTCCTTTTAGGATTGTATCTTTATTTTTCATTTTGCATCAGTGGGATGTATTATCAAGCTACAAGGTTGGTGATAAAATGTCCTTTTTTTCCCGAGCTGCTGAAATGATACGGTGGGTTAGAATTAAGGGATATATCGGGGGAGTAAAGTTCAATGCCTATGAAGCTGCTAACTTCTACATTAAATACAGGATTCATTTTTAAAAATAATAATTTAAAGTTTGAAAAATAACAGTAAAAATAACAGAAGTGAATATAAACCGAAGAAAAAAGATATGAAAGAAAAAGCTAAAAGTACAAGAAAGAAAAATAGTAAAAAAGAAAAGAAAATAGAGAACTTTCCAGTTGTGTAATGATTCTCTTCCTTTTGTTGTTGTTGTTAGTTGCGAAGTCATGTCCGACCCATTGCAACCCCATGGACAACATTCCTTCAGGCCTTCCTGTCCTCTACCATCTCCTGGAGTCCATTTAGGCTCACGCCTACTGCTTTGGTGACTCCATCCAGCCACCTCATTCTCCGTTGTCCAATTCTTCTCTTACCCTCAACCTTTCCCAGCATTAGGCTCTTCTCCAGTGAGTCCGTCCTTCTCATTAGGAAGAGGTTGTGTTGGATCCTTCAGGATCTGGCCTTCTAAAGAGCAGCCAGGCTGGATCTCTAGGACCGACCGGTTTGATCGCCTTGCTGTCCAAGGGACTTGCAGGAGTCTTCTCCAGCACCATAGTTCGAAGGCCTCAATTCTTTGGTGCTTGGTCTTTCTTATGGTCCAACTTTTACAGCCATACATTGCAACTGGGAAGACCATGGCCTTGACTATACACACTTTTGTTGGCAGGGTGAGGTCTCTGCTTTTTAGTTTGCTGTCTAGATTTGCCATGGCTTTCCTCCCCAGGAGCAAGCGTCTTTTAATTTCTTGGCTGCAGTCCCTGTCTGCGGTGATCTTGGAGCCCATGAAAATAAAATCTGTCACTACCTCTGTGCTGCCACCACGTGGCTGTGTGGAGAAATCACAATGTGGGCAGTCAGACCCTCCTACCCTATGATGTATTTCCTCTTCCCTCCCCTTTCTGGGATGGACTTCTTCCTCCTTTGTCCCTAGAGAGTCCATTCTCCATTAGCCAGAAGACATGGGGTAACTTGCAGACTCAATATGCAGTTCCTGGGAATACTACCATTTTCTAACCTTGGGAACATATTGGGAATATCTTGGAAATGTTGTATGAATACCATCTGAATGCAACCACCTATTGTATTCCATTCTACACGGAATAAAGGTATTTCTATATAAAAGGTGTTTTCTACAAGTTCAAACTATCTGGAGAGATCTGTTAATGTTAAGGAAATCTGCTTATTTAGACCATAGAGGTCTTATCAAGAGATTAATTAAAGTACAACAGCTTCGATCCAGAATAGTTAGAAAATGGTAGTATTCCCAGGAACTGCATATTGAGTCTGCAAGTTACCCCATGTCTTCTGGCTAATGGAGAATGGACTCTCTAGGGACAAAGGAGGAGGAAGTCCATCCCAGAAAGGGGAGGGAAGAGGAAATACATCATAGGGTAGGAGGGTCTGACTGCCCACATTGTGATTTCTCCACACAGCCACGTGGTGGCAGCACAACCTCCATTTCTTCCCCATCTATTTGCCAGGAATTGAGAGGGCCGGATGCCATGATCTTGGTTTTCTTAATGTTGAGTTTCATTCTTAATGTTGAGTCTCTTCTTTTTATTAACTATCAAGTCTAATCTTCAAAACCATGAAGTGTATTTTTTTCTGTTGTATGTGAAAAGTCCATAAGTGGATTCCAGTCATCGGATATTGTCTTTGCCATAATCAAATTAGTCACCTTGGCCATCTCAGCAAATTCCATCTTTTTCACCAACCGTGCCTCCTTCTTTGTGCATACAATAAGCTCACTGCAATTATCATATACGAAAACTATGTTCCATGACCTTTTCCCATGACTTTATTGTTTATCTATCAATCCCAGAAGAAAAACGATTAGTCGTGATGATATATCAATCTTTAAAATACTCTGAATCAGTGTATTCATTTGAATCCACAATTTCTTTCCATCTTTTTTACATCTCCAACCGAGCAGGATAAAATCCCTTTTGTTGTTGTGCATATTTCCAATTAAACCTGAGGTGCCTTTATACATTCTAGACACTTTCTCTGGCTTTATGCATTATAGAATTTTTTTCAAAGATTATATAGCACAATGTAAATTTCAGTCACTTCAACCACCTATTTTCCCATTGTTCAAACCGTATATTATAAACAAGATTCTTTTGTACATTCTATTACTTCTACAGTTTCAAATTTCAATAAAAGTTTATACCTTTTAGCTACGACGTGTCCATCTTTGTGCACAATTCTTTTTCAAAATCAATACCACAGTCAATATCATAAACTCTCTTTGTCTGTTTTAAATCTTTCTGATATGAACGCCATTAGCACTTTATCCCTGGGCCACCCCCAGAGATTTTATTTTACATTTCCCTTGATGAAATTTTAGTATCTCACGGTAAGTTAGTCACTTGTGTTTGCCTGTTATTTATAATTTATAAAAGGCTTCTCGTGGCGAGAGCCACAAAAGCATTTTCAGAAATAACCCGCATTTGTATCTATTCCGTATTATCAGTATGGAACATGCAACAGAATGAATTGAAAGTTAAATTTACATCCAGTGTCAAAAAGCTAAACCGGTTCCGAAGTGCCAGGGAAATAGGATTCAGGCCTCACAACTGTGCAATACCTTTCATCAAACTAGGTGAAATTAAAAAAACAAAACACCACAAGATATTTTACCCACGTGTGTTAAATTCAGTGCTTGCTTGAATAAAGTGAGGTTAGAGATTCTCTTCTCGTTCTGTCCCAGAGGTGCTTTTACCTCTAAACGTACGGCCTTCCCAGTGGGTCCAAAAGTGGCCAGCAAATAATAATTTTTTAAGATGAAAGGAAGAGATGATTAAAGACACAGCCTCTAAGAAGGTTAAATTAAAACATTTTAATTAAGGATAGATTGGTGGGTTAGAGGGGTGGCATATTTGCAATTCTTAGCACCTCACAGTAATAAATATTAAAAGCATTTTCTTACATTTTCAATCAGTGCGTTAAGAGAACATCAGATTTTAGGACTCAAAGCCCAATTGGTCTTTCTTTCTTTCTTTCTTTCTTTCTTTCTTTCTCTTTCTTTCTTTCTTTCTCTCTCTCTCCTCTCCTCCCCTCCCTCCCTCCCTTTCTTTCTTTCTTTCTTTCTTTCTTTCTTTCTTTCTTTCTTTCTTTTCTTTCTTTCTCTCTCTCTCTCTCTCTCTCTCTCTCCCCCTCCCCCCCTCCCTCCCTTTCTTTCTTTCTTTCTTTCTTTCTTTCTTTCTTTCTTCCTTCCTTCCTTTCTTTCTCTCTCTCTCTCTCTCTCTCCTCCTTCCTTCCTTCCTTCCTTCCTTCCTTCCTTCCTTTCTCGTGCTTCCCAATGGAGCAGAGAGAGGATATAGTTTTCACTGACTAAAGAATTCCTTCTTATAACAATTAAGTACATTACCCACGCTCTTTTATTTTGGGAAGACTGAATGTTCACATTCTCATATTAACAAGCCAAGACTCTGTGCGGGAGAGGCCACTTTACACTTGAGCATCCCTGGTCATGGCCGATGATGCCAGGACCTCCAAGATCCTCTTCCTTAACTGGGCAGACTACAAGTCCCATCATGCCACCGATTGGGTTCTACATGTTGATGGGGCTTGCAGCGAATATATCTGGAGGGGCTCAGGATTTGGAAGTTTTATTTTAGAAACTTGGCCTCAGCCAAGGCCGACAAATATTGCAATGAATAATTGAAGAGTCTGAGAAGGTATAAAGCAGATGGGTCTGCTTTGGCTCAGGTTAAGCCCCGGGCACAAATCTCTTCCTTTGACAGCTCCACCCCTGAATTTCTTTTTGATGCATAAGCTTCCTTTCTCTCACAGCTTTGCTGATTTCCTGCACAAGGGCTCTGTGGTTGAAAGCCTGGTTTTGGATCCCCAGACCCCCTAAAAACTGGTCCTGGATGTTAAGGTGTCCAGAAATGCCAGCTTCCATTGGAAAAACCATTCCTTCCTTCCGCTCCTTCGCTCCTTCCGGCGCGATCTAAAAAACGTATCTATTTGAGCAGTCTGACCTGGTCTGATGGGTTAGGGTTGGGGTTTTAATACGTTTTAATTATTGTTTTAACCTTGGGCATTTATTTAATCGGTTTTAACTTTTGTGTCCTGTTTTTGTATTTATTGCCCTGTACACCGCCCTGAGTCCTTCGGGAGAAGGGCGGTATAAAAATATAATAAATTAATAAATAAATAAATAAAAAACATTGTTGTTGCTTTTTTTTTTTTATAAAGATTCTTTCATTTTTAAAAGACATTAATCCGGAACCTGACTGGCTGCTAACAAAGCAGCAGTTTTCAAGCTTCATATTTATTTCTGAGAAAGCCAAGAGCACCTCATTTCAATCCTGAGCTACAAATATTCTTTATTGGCAGTGCTAGATTCCTGCAGTTCCCGCCCTTTGGAAAGATGCCTGCTTGCCTCCCAAATCAAAGGTGGGCAACCGGAAAAGAGTGGTGGGCTACCTCACCAGGTTGACCCATCTTTTATTTATTTATTTATTTATTTATTTATTTATTTATTTATTTATTATTTATTAATTTTATTTGTATACCGCCCTTCTCCCGAAGGACTCAGGGCGGTGAACAGGGCAATACATATTAAAAAACAAGATAACAAAAATTAAAAAACGATTAAACAAATGCCCATGAATAAGTTAACACACATTAAAATAGATTAAAACAGATTAATAAAACCCAACCCCATCCCATCAGGCCAGGCCAGCTTGTTCGAAAAGGTAGGTTTTGAGATCGCGCCGGAAGGAGCGGAGGTCAGGCGCCATCCGGAGCTCCACCGGTAAACGGTTCCAAAGGTCTGGCGCGCCCACAGAGAACGTCCTCCCCCTGGGGGCCACCAATCGACATTCTTTGATCGGAGGCACCCTGAGGAGGCCCTCTCTGTGGGAGCGCACTGGACGGAGGGAAGTTGACGCCGGCCGCAGGTGCTGCCCAAGGTATTCCGGACCCATGCCATGTAGGGCTTTGTAGGTCATTACCAACACCTTGAATCTCACCCGGAAGACAACTGGAAGCCAATGCAGCTCACGGAGCAGAGGTGTAACATGGGAGTGTCGGGAAACTCCCAACACAACTCTTTTGACTGGTTATGCTTCCCTGGGCTGTCATATAGATGGATGCCCTCAGCAACTTTTCCAAAGTCCCCATATTCCACAGGGTCAAAATATTTTAGGGTCACCTTGTCCAATTTATGATTTACTTATTTTTCCCCCCTAAAGACCAAAATTTATGTCCATGTCTGGGTGAAAAGCCCCAGTGGAGAGCTGTAGCAAGTAAAAAGGAAGAAAAGAATTGCAGAACAGAAGTTGAGAAAAACTGCAAGGAAGACACGCTTTTTTATATTTTAATCAACATTTAGTTGCCGGGGACATAGATGGAATGGAACATTAGTGAAATATTGATCGCTCGGCGTAAGGTAATTGGAAAGCTTTTGTTCCTGTGACAAAGAGCACTTGGTTTGCATGGCTGCACCTAAAAATTGCTCAGAGCAATATAAAACTCAGTGAGCACCTTAGCTGTGAAGCCTTTTTCAGCCAGAAAGAGAAGTCTCTTTGATACTGAAATCTGGATTTCTTTACTTCTCGGTGAAGTAGTGTAATTCTTCCTCTTCCCTTTTCTCCTTCTTCTCGTCTATTTTTTTTTCTTTTTCACCTCTTCTCTGTGTTAATTTGCAATTTGGGAAGAAAAAAAACCATTGCTATGCAGATTAACAGGGTTAGGATTTCAAGGTCTAGAACACACACAAAGACACACTTTGTTAATACGCTCCATATATTTATTTAGAGATCTAGGTACGCTGGCCTTCTCACCTCCCATTTATTTATTTATTTATTAGATTTTTATCCCATCTTTATTTTTTTTTAATAATTAAAGCAAAGAACATATCCAACAGACCTTCTTCTTCCCATTTGGTGGCATGGTGGCACAGTGGTTAAAATGCAGTATTGCAGGCTAATTCTGCCGATTGCCGGCAGTTCGATCCTGTCCAGCTCAAGGTGGACTCAGCCTTCCATCCTTCCGAGGTTGGTAAAATGAGGATCCAGATTGTCAGGGGCAAACAGGCCATCTTTGTAAACCACTTAGAGAGGGCTGTAAAGTACTGTGAAGCGGTATGTGCTGTTGCTATTGCTAACTCTGCCCACTGCCAGAGGTTCGATCCTGACCGGCTCAAGGTTGATTCCACTTTCTGTCCTTCTGAGGTCAGTAAAATGAGGACTCAGATTGCTGGGAGCAATAGGCTGACTCTGTAAAGCACTGTGAAGTGGTGTATAAGTGCTATTGCTAAGAAGGAAGGAAGGAAGGAAGGAAGGAAGGAAGGGAGAGAGCTGTGGTGCCACAGTGGTTAGAATGTAGTATTGCAGGCTAATTCACTGCCCACAGCCAGCCGTTCGACCTTGTCTGGCTCAAGGTTGACTCAGCCTTCCATCCTTCCACGGTCAGTAAAATGAGGACCCAGACTGTTGGGGGCAAGAGGCTGACACTGCAAACTGCTTAGAGAGAGCTGTAAAGCACTGTGAAGTGGTATATAAGTCTAAATGCACTTGCTATAAGTACGCTTGCTATTGCTACACTATTTTCCCCACAACAACCCAATAAGATGAGTTGAGCTGAGAGAAAGAGGCTTGTCACCCAGCCAGATTTCACACTTAGGGCAGGAGTAGAATTCACCATCTCCTGGTTTGTAGGCCACCTGCTTAACTACTAGAGCAAAATGGCTAGGGGAGGGGGTCTCCTCAAGGAACACTTTTGCTTCTGTATAAACTGTCATGAATAAGCAGATGAACGGTTTGCAGATTATCTGGAATCCATCTTGTCTCAAATTGGAAAGTTCCTGCGCTCAGCCCAATTTATCATTCAAGAGAATTTCAGGAGTATCTTGAGGTTGACAGTGATTCATGACTCAAGATAATTGGAGCAATTCAGGGGAGGCTGGAAGAAGGGTGGGGTGTGAATGTTTGTGCAGCTCTGCCTCAGATAGTTTATTATCAGTTACTATCAACCCTTTTAAGATCTACCTGATCTTTTTCTATCTGAACTTTTAGTCAGAGCTGCCGAGGAAGTGAGTTTCTCCCCACCCCCCCACAGCTCCTCCCCAACCAAGCTACCTGTTGCTCCTCAAGCATCAAGGTTCAACAGAGAACAACCAAGCAACAACTGAAGCGCAAGGTTGTACAGGGACTAGGAGGATCTCAGTAGTTGCACCACGGAAAGGTCACCCCACTCAAATTCATTCACTGTACTTCGCGTGTAAGTTGGATGGGGAGAATTTGAGCAGGCAGATGTAACAATAAAAGGGGTTCCATTTTTAAGGGTTCTTCTGAACCCAACTGTGTTAAACTTGTGGATTCTTTTCTTAGGGAAAAAAAAGAGAGAGAACGTTCACCTGTGAAGTATTTTTTTAGATTTTAAACTGTCTTAGAACTGGGTTTTCATACGGTGTCTACGAAGTCTTACGTTCCCATTCTTTTTATTAGCCTTCGATTTCCTACTTAGGCGTCATTTCGTATGAAACTTTGAAAAGTTAACCTAACCCTTAACTGTTTTAAAAGGAACTCGGCTGCAGGAAATGAGGATCACGCTAACCAAGAGTACACAACTGTGGCACAATCTCACACCATCTAAATCCTATTTTCATAGCCATAGATGTTGAATACCTGGCGTTGTAACCTCCTTTGATTCCTGAGGCTATGATTGGGTGTTTGTGTTTATTAACTGTATATCTAAGCAGTTGACAGGATTTCCCTACAGAATTAATGTAATAGGATCTCTGAGTAGACTAAAACAATGATTCTAGAGCATTAAAGAGAAATCAATATTTTTGGCTGGCGACATCTACACAGGATGCTGACTGAGATGTAAATGTTAGTTTGCAATAGTGGTGAATATCTGTCTTAAATACCAACTTAACACGATACTCTTTATTCTGTTTGGAAAAGAGAGAGAGAAAAATAATAATCCTATAGATACAGGTAGTCTCTGTATCTACCTGTAGCTTTGTCCCATTTCATGACTTTTCTCACCACTGTTATTATTATTAATAATAATAATAATAATTTAATTTGTATACCGCCCTTCTCCCGAAGGACTCAGGGCGGTGAACAGGGCAATACATAATAAAAAACAGAATACAAAAATTAAAAAACCATTAAACCATTATGCCCATAAAATTAATACATATTAAAATTAAAACTATTTATAAAAACCCAACCCCATCCCGTCAGACCAGGCCAGCTTGTTCGAAAAAGAAGGTTTTGAGATCGCGCCGGAAGGAGCGAAGGTCAGGGGCCATCCGGAGCTCAACCGGTAAGTGGTTCCAAAGGTCTGGCGCGCCCACAGAGAACGCCCTCCCCCTGGGGGTCACCAATCGGCATTCTTTGATCGGCGGCACCCTGATGAGGCCCTCTCTGTGGGAGCGCACTGGACGGAGGGACGTTGACGCCGGCCGCAGGTGTTGCCGTAGGTAATTAAGTGAATCACTGAAGCTGTTCAGTTAGTAACCCGGTTGCAATCCAAGAAAATGTATGCTGGAGTATCTGCAAAGTATGTTCAAAATAATGCTGCAGTGGAGGAATGCATATTTATATTGAGCTAATGTCAGAACTCGCCAGCAACCTGTACAGAGAGGCAGAACTATCGGGCCAAAAGTAATCGTCCCTTGAAAAGGCAGGTCGTTCTTCTATTAACAATGAATTAATAGAGTGTTCCAAAGGAGTGGCTCTTATATTCAGTTTGATGGGAGGTGAAGGCACACCAGGTGAGGCAGGGTAGATTGAAAAGAGATTTAATCTACGTGTCGAGAACTTTTGTCACTGCACACCCAACGAATAGATTAATTCAGCAGCAAAGGGTAATGAGAAAGGGTTGCTTTGAAACTGTCTTAGTTGGATCTTATAAGTTAATATCTCAAGGGCTGCCACAAAGAAGAGGAAGTCAAGCTATTCTCCAAAGCACTCTGACTGGATGGTGGGGAATGGAAGGATTTATACTCCTTGCAGACAGCTGGTCATTTGCATCCTTTTTAAAGAGTCGTTGAAGCCACTTGGAGGTTTGTCTGTGTCCTCGGGGTCACCTGAGTGGTGCAAATGGGTGTGGAGCCATCTTGGCTGCAGGGATGTTTTCTGCCCTGGGTCCCTTCATACAACCATGACCTGGATGACTGAGAATCTCCATAGACATTGTTGTGAGATGGTTATTCATCAGTGGGACCTTTGAGTAAATATTGCTACAGCGAGGCAGAAGACAGTAGTACAAGGATGGAGAAGTGTTTTTTTTTATAAACAGGTCTTATTAATTTTCCAACTTTACATCAAAATGTCAAGATATTTAGAAAGCAATGTGGTGATTGGGTAATTAATAGCCCAATAACAAAATCATTTGTACATGTTTCAGGTTAGATCATCAAAAGTTCCCTCTCTGTTTCCCATAATTACTATATCACAATCAAGTTAGTACATTTGTAGTTATAGCACAATCAGTTGAGATATTTATCAATATATTTTTACTTATAATTATCATGTCCTCTTTTTAAATTCTTACCAATTCTCAATTACAGTGCTCCGATTTAGCCTTTATGATCCAAAGTATTTAACCTTCGGGTAACCCAAATTTCCCCTGTTTCATTACATAATATCCAACATATCCATATTGCTTAGTTAAATACATTCTTATTTATTTCACAAATATATTTCACAAATATATTCTATTTGTCATCTCATCACTTACTAATAAAATATCCTTTATGATCTCCATCCAACTTCCATATTATAATTCAAAACTACCGTATATACTTGAGTATAAGCCGACTCGAGTATAAGCCGAGACCCCCAATTTCACCCCCAAAAACTGGGAAAAGTTGTTGACTCGAGTATAAGCCGATCCGCTGTTCTGCATGCCTCGGAGGCTGGATCCGCGCTCTGCAAGCCTCTGCCGCCAGCAGAGGCTCGATCCGCCATTTTGCAAGCCTGAATACACAGGAATACCCTGTGTGGCCGCGGCTCTCGGGGAAGCCCTGGCTGTCCGCTTCCTCACTCCACGCTGCCATTCGGGGCCCGCGCGTTCCCCGGGCAAATCGCGGCGCCCAGCAGGCGAGGAAACACGCCCGTTCCAGTCGCCCCCCCTTCCCTCAGGAGACGCGAAGCAAGTGACCGCCCGGAGCTTACCGAGGACTTGCGCGCGGCCGAGGCTTCGGTACTTCCAGGATCGCGCGCACCTCTCCCAAGCCGCCGCCGTCCGGAGACCTGCCGAAGTTTGGGGAGGTTTGGGCGCCTCCCCAAACCTCCCCAGGTCTCCGTTCCTCCGCGCAGACCTGCCGACGTTTGGGGAGGTTTGGGCACCTCCCCAAACCTCCCCAGGTCTCCGTTCCTCCTGCCGAAGTTTGGGGAGGTTTGGGCGCCTCCCCAAACCTCCCCAGGTCTCACTATACACATTCACCCAGAAGTGACTCCCTCTGTCCTGACAGGGGATTATTCCCCTCCAAGTACATCTAGAATGGTAGTCAAAAGAATTGTTAAGTAGTTTTTACCTTTCACAAATCTCTTTCAACTTCTTTAGTTGATTGCTTTGGCATTCTTCTGCTACATCTGTTAGCTTTTGTATAAGCTTAGGAGGGGGAAAAAACAGATATGTCATAGACTGTACCAGCCACACATTCTGTTGATAAGTATTGCACAGATAGTCTTCAGGTTGTGACCCTAATGGAGACTGCCATTAAATAATGTTAAATGAACTGCCTCAAGTAATGACCAGCCATACGTATTCTCCTCAGTGCATTCATTAAAGAGTGCACTGGTCATTAATTGAGGGTGGGGGAGATCCTGGGAGGCCTAATGCAAGCACCAGCCCGCCTGCCTCAGGTCTCCCCCACCCCCAGATACTGGGCTTCAGCACAGCTGGCTGTCTTGCCAAAGAGAAACATCTGGGAAGGAAAACCCTGTCTTACCTCTTTCCCAATTCTGCCTCTGCCCTTCCTCCTACCAAGGTGTTCTGGGACTAGTTCCCTAGCCTTTTGGAGCTTTTGGTGTTCGCCCATCAGCTGTCTACGGGGAGGCAACAAAGCTGCCTCTCTAGGCTTTGAGAAAAGGCCCCTTGCACAAAAGGCAGCTTCAGGACGAGCTTCCAAAAACCCTTTCCTTCCTTAACGCCCTCCCCACCTTCCCCCAGAAAGCCATATTTCTTTTTTTTTGTTATTGAAAATTTTTATTGAAGTTACAATATTATCCCCTCCCCAACCCACCCCAGAACCCCTCCCCCTCCCCCATATTTCTTCAATAACAAAAACATAAAAAGCTGGTTGGGATGTACTCGCTGATTTCCCCCCCCCCCCTTTTTTTAGATGCTAAAACTAAACTCTCCCTCTGCCTTCCAACCAATATCCCTTTTTAAAATCTTACCTTGGCTCCAGATGGAAGAGTAGAGGAACTAAGCTAGTAAGGAGAGAATTTTTTTCTGCAACTTTTTACTCCTGAAGTAGTAGTAGTAGTAATAGTAGTAGTAGGAATAATAATAATAAATCCCTAAAAGTTGTGCCAGAAAATGGAGGACGCTGGGTCTTTGCAAGTTTTAGCTGTCTGTCAGACTGCCTGAAAAGGGCGGCCTTCAGGCAGCCAGGCGGACAGCTAAAGCTTGCAAAGACCCAGCGTCCTCCATTTTCTGGCATAACCGTCGGAGATTACTTTAAAAAAAAACACCAAAAAAAAAACTTCAGAGGAAAAACAGCTGCAGAAACATTTTGTCTCCTTGCTGGCTTGGTTCATCTACTCTTCAGCCAGGAGGGAGTCCAAGGCCTAGAGAAGGAGAGCTTTGCAGCATCCCTATGGACAGCTGATGGGCAGACAGCTGAAAGAAGCAGGCAGGCAGGGCGCGGAGGAACGGAGACCTGCAGGTCTCGGACGGCGGTGGCTTATACTCAAGTATATACGGGTATATTCTAATAGCTAATTTTCATTTCTCTTGTAAATCTAAATCCTTAAGTATTAAATCGAATAATATCTTTTAAAGTCTCCCCTTAGCCCATTAAGTAAAATTTTAGGCTCTTCCATTATAGATGAAAAAAAACCCCATTTTTTAAGTCTAACCCTGGCTTTTTTTTGTGCCAAGCAGGCTTCCATACAGTGCCCTTAAATCCTCAAATGGATCTCCCTTCATTCCTACACATGTTATTTGAATCAAGGGAGACGGTGGATGGAGAACTTTTTGATCTGCAGGTTGAAAGTGATCCATTCTAAGTGGGCCCATTTGTCCTGTAGGGCCATCAGTAAACCCTTCATATGGATTTTATCCATCTTAAAAGTCTGTTTCCTTAAACATTCTTGCTGAGTGGGAGAGGAGAGGAACTAGAAACTCTTGACTAGGTAAAGGTTTTCATTCTGGTGTGTCGAGAGGTTATATTTTAACTCTAGAACAGGTAAAACACTAGAAGAACTTTTTCTGAAGGAGAAATATTTGTCTGAAGAGGGGCCAGTTCCACAGAGAGAAATAAAAGAGAATTAAGCCATCCAATAACACTGGCTTTCTGATCAAATCATCTTCTGAGAATTATGTTTTTGAAGCAAAGCTGGAGGCTGCTAACTTGACTTTTTGAGTATTATTAGATGACACGTTTTCGAGGCTCGAGGGCTTCCTCTACTATAGTAGCAATTCTCAGCCAAATTAAAAAAAATACTCAAATTATATAAACAAACAGAATGGGAGCTACTGTATCATATTTGTAGTAAATTAAATAATTTCTACCTGTAAAATCGTGATTCCCTCAGGAGAGACGGAATGCTGCTTCCACATGTGGGCAGTAGAGATAAGATTATTATCACCCAAAAACTTCATTTGGAGATGATTTCTGAAATATTCTGCTTACTTGACTTTGAAATTTCAAAGTCAGTTTCTTGTTTTTCATAGTCCTACCCGAGTTCTGGATTTACGGTGACTCCGTTGCTTTCTTTCTGCTACGAGTAATTTCCACCCTACACCAGACCGTTCTTGTCTCAGGATTATAAAGAGGAGAAATGATACTTGAAATTACTCTGATTTTTATAAATGATCTGTCAAACGCTTTGAAATTGACCGAGCTTGGAAATGACAGCACTTTGAGTGTGTTGTAGAATTTGTGTTATTAAAGTGAATTCTAAATTTTAATAGCTTTCAGCTTTCATTGAGAATTATGTATAGGCTCCCAGACATTCAAATTTAAATGGTGTTAGGCAAGACTGATTTTTCACGGTTTCCTGAAAACTTCCTTCTCTCTCACCCCTATACCGAGATATGCTTTTGTATTAATAACTTGGAGTTTCAAAGGATTTTATTGCAGAAGACAGAGACAAATATCTTCCATTCCACCTCTCAATTTTCATACAGGTGCTAGTTCCATTCTCTGGTGCTCACTGGGTTAATCGTTAAAATTAAAAGTATTAATTTCATTTGTTTGTAGATCAGTCGTTGCCTCTGGGGTGTTGTTTTACAGGAGAAGCTTAAAATGGTGTTTTGCTTCAGGGAATGCAAACCATACACAATCTGGAGTGCCCATTTGATTTATTAGAGGTCTCTTTTCGGTCTTAGCAACCGATTCAAATGTTCATGTAGTTATTATGAGATCGGCTCTAAAAACAGTTTTTTTTGCCAGGATTAGGAAGATGTTCTTGCTGGAATCTTTTTGAAATGCAAATGTAAAGTTATACGAGATAGAAGGCTCATTCCAGGCAGTCTTCCAGTATTTGAAGGGCTGCCACAAAGAAGAGGTTAATTACACCTTACATAATTCTTGGTTAATACACCTTACATAATTCTGATCAGCATAGACAACTAAGACACTGGAATTGGTGCAGTAGTAGCTCAGATGTTGGCCTAGAAACCAGGAAACAGTGAGTTCTAGTTCTGCCTTGGGCAAGAAAGCCAACTGGGTGATTTGAGGTCAGTTGGTCTCTCAACCCAACAAGTTGTTGATCAGGGGAAATTAGGAGGAAAAAGGAGCGCTATGTCTGTTGACTGCCTGGAGTTACTTATCAATAATAGGCACAGCACTTAGATTTATACACCGCTCCACGTTGCTTCACAGCCCTCTTTAAGTGGTTTACAGGGTCAACCTGTTGCCCCCCAACAATCTGGGTCCTCATTTTACCATCTCGGAAAGAAGGGTGGAAGGCTGAGTCAATCTTGAGCCGGTGAGAATTGAACTACCGGCAGTGGGCAGAGTTAGCCTGCAATACCGCACTGTAACCACTGCACCATCCTGGCTTTTATAATAAAGACAAAATAACAGAGTTGGAAGGGAGAATAAGAATGTAATAACTATATTTTTAAAAATCTCTCCCCTTCTTCATACATTCAGCATTTATTGGTTATACTTAAGGGTGCTTTACTATACTACTTGGATACCTGCTCGCCATTGACAAATACCACTTAGGTACTTGTGAACTGTGAGTATATGGTGGATGAAGTTAGCTTCATTATCTTTGAAGTCATCCTTCCAGACACCATTGAGTGATAGGCAGATTATAATATGACAATTAAACAATAAATCCATGAGAGTGATGTCATCCCGTATAATTGAACTTTGTCCTATTTTCAAGGAGTTAAATCGGGACCAAAGTAGCAAGGGAAAACTTCTTTACTGTAAGTTTCACAGTGTGGAAGTCTGGGATTATCTTACTACAGTATCTCTAAATTCCCTTCCCTCAGCTCTGCCAGGCTAAAGGCGCAGGTAAAAGACAAACTTAACAGGAATCTCTTCAGGTATCTTTGCATCCTATTCCACTACAGTGCAATGCTTACATCCTAGTTGTTTTGCAGTATTGTGTAGCCTTGGAAGATGTGTATCAGCACATCTAATAAGTCTGGACACAATTCAGAAAGGGAAAGATCTCTTGGAGCGATAGATGAATGCACCAGCGTGCAACTCCTTAAACCCAATGCATATTTTCCCAGGATCGCACTGCATCCACCATCCTACGTGCAGCCAAGATTCAGGTACCTTCTCCAGCCAGGCCTGGTGTCTGCGCAACATAGTTGAATTACACAAATGGATGTGAGCAGACTCATTTGGGATCAAATTTAGTCAGCTAACCCTGCAAGAAAATATCTACTTTCCTTATTACTTAAGTTACTTAAGGCTGTGCTCCGCCCTATAAGTGCCAAGGGGATATAATCGTGCAAAACCACTTTGGTTTGGCCGATGCCCAAAAGCTTCAGTGTGGCTCCATCTGCATTAATGAGCCATTTGATTAAGGTGCCATCTGGTTAATGCGCCATTTAGGCCAGCTACTAGATACAGGAAGGCGAGCCAAAAGAACAAGGCTTGATGGCGTAATCTGATCCTGCCAACATCCACATGGTTAATATTTATCTTAAGTCACACTTGTCACTTTAGTTAATGCTCTCTGAAGTTCATCCTTGCCCACATCCACTGTGTACCTTCTTCCCATTGGCAAATGTAGCCTACTTGAAATGAGGTTTCCAATAGCAGCTGAATCAAGAAAGCAAAGCAGGGGATGTTTAAACAAGAAAGGCTTTTCAGACTGTTTCTGGACCATGTTTCTTAGCAATGCATCGGATATTGCATAACCCCAGAGGAGAACTCCTAGATGTGATCCCTTAAGGGTGACAAGAGATACAAAAGCTGCAATACTCTGTGTCAGGTTTCCAACGCACCAGAAGGCAGGACAAGAAGCAACGGATGGAAACTAATCAAAGAGAGAGGCAACTTAGAACTAAGGAGGAATTTCCTGACGGTTAGGACAATCAACCAGTGGGACAACCTGCCTCCAGAAACTGTGAATGCTCCAACACTGGAAGTGTTTAACAAGAGACTGGACAACCATTTGTCTGAAATGTAGAGGGTTTCCTGCCTGAGCAGGGGGTTGGACTAGATGACCTCCAAGGTCCCTTCCAACTCTGTTGTTCTGTATTCTCTTTCTCCAGCTTGGCTGCTTGAAGATGAGTGGACTTCAACTCCTGTGCTGGCTGGGAAATTCTGGGAATTGAAATCCACCCATCTTCAAGCAGCCAAGGTTAAGATACACTGGTCTATGTTCTCTCTCTCTCTCTCTCTCTCTCTCTCTCTCTCTCTCTCTCTCTCTCTCTGTGTGTGTGTGTGTCTATATCATCATCATCATCATCCTAGCCATTGTCCATCCACTGCAGGATGAAGGCTACTTCTGCCTGTTTCCAACCCATACAGTCTTGAGCTTCCTTTTGCCAGCTGGCCCCGCCATACTTGCCGATGTCATTGCTCCGTCTTGCTTTAGTTCTCTTTCGTGGATGCTTTTTGTCAAGTGGGATCTGCCCTATGACCTCCTTGGTCCACTAGCCATCACTTCTTGGGAGAGAGAGAGAGAGAGAGAGAGAGAGAGAGAGAGAGAGAGAGAGAGAGAGAGAGAGAGAGAGAGAGAGAGATTGGATGGATGGATGGATAGATAGATAGGAAGGAAGGAAGGATGGATGGATGGATAGATAGATAGATAGATAGATAGATAGATAGATAGATAGATAGATAGATAGATAGATAGATAGATAGATAGATAGATTGGATGGATGGATGGATAGATTGGATGGATGGATGGATGGATGGATAGATAGATAGATAGATAGATAGATAGATAGATAGATAGATAGATAGATAGATAGATAGATGATGATAGGCAGGCAGGCATTCTAGAGTAGTTGGTTTGAATTTCGTGTGATTTGAATTTTTACCCTATCCGTATCCCTCATAATCGTGGTAGCTAAATTATTTTCCTTAAGGTGTTTTTTTAAAAAACAAAAACAAACAAAAAAAACCCAAATATCGAGATGATATTTTGGATCTTTTTATTTATTTACCTTAGTTTTAGGCATTTTTATTCCTCAATCTGCCAAATTAGATTTCCGTGAAACATCTGATGTTTGAGCTTTAGCAAGCTACCATGTGTTTAGAATCCTATATTTATAGCCTGTATAGAAGGTAAAGAAAGAGGCTGTATAGTTTATGCACTGCTATATTCTATTTTAGGAACCACAGTTTGACACGTAGACCAAGTTGGTTTAGAAAGCAGTTCAGTAAATAACTTTCAATCAGATGTGTCTCCTTTCCCCAATGCATTTTCTTTTCCTTAGAGGAGTAACAGATGTGAACTAGGACTAACCATTAATTCAAATCTTACCTTTCTTGTTCCTGAATGCCTTTATGCATTTTGTCTATCTCATGGCTTAAATCCTGATTAAGCTTATAAATTAATTGAATGACCTTATAATATTTCCTTTCTTACAAAGATACACACACATATACACAAAAACACAAAAGCTTGCTGCGCAGAGTGAAAAATAATACTCTCTTCCAAGATCAAGGAGAGAAGCAACCTAGAACTAAGGAGAAACTTCCTGACAGTTGGAACAACTAACCAGTGGAACAACCTGCCTGCAGAAGTGGTGAATGCTCCAACACTGGAAGTTTTTAAGAAGAGACTGGACAGCCATTTGCCTGAAATGGTATAGGGTTTCCTGCCTGAGCAGGGGGTTGGACTAGATGACCTCCAAGGTCCCCTCCTACTCTATTAATATATCTAGGGAAGAGAGAGAAGGAAATGGGGAAAACTAAAACCTGGGATTCAACCTCCCTGCCATCCCTTTTCAGCCTAAAAATGAATTGAAAGATCTGTATGTGCAGGTCTAGGGAGGCAGAAATAAAATAAGATCAGAATAAGTCACAACGGTCACTTCATTTAATAGACCAAAGACGAGTAATTCTGGGATTAATATACTACATCTCTTTTACAAGAAGGTGTATGTCCAGAATTGGCTACTTTATTGTCTGAAATTGCTACTGCATAGGTAGCATTGTATCTAAGGATTGAAACTGAAAGTTGGCTGAGAATGGAATGGAATGGAATAAATTAGAACAGAACAACAGAACAGAATAGAATAGAATGTGGAACGGAATGGAATGTAGAATAGAACAGAATAGAATAGAATACAGAATGTAGAATAGAATAGAATGGAATGGAATGAAATAGAATAGAATAGAATATGAAGGAACAGAACAGAACAAAACAGAATAGAAAATGAAGGAATAGAATAGAATAGAAATAGAATAGAAGATATGGAATGGAATGGAATGAGGAAATAGAATAGAATAGAATAGAATAGGAATAGGAATAGGAATAGGAATAGGAATAGAATTAGAATTAGAATGAACAGAATAGAATAGAATTAATAGAATAGGATAGGATAGGATAGGATAGGATAGGATTGGATTGGATTGGATTGGAATAGAATAGAATATAATAGGATAGGATAGGATAGGATTGGAATGGAATAGAATAGAATAGAATAGAATAGAATAGAATAGAATAGAATAGAATAGAATAGAATAGAATAGAATAGAATAGGAATAGGAATAGAATTAGAATTAGAATGAACAGAATAGAATAGAATTAATAGAATAGAATAGGATAGGATAGGATAGGATTGGATTGGATTGGATTGGATTGGAATAGAATAGAATAGAATAGAATAGAATAGAATAGAATAGAATAGAATAGAATAGAATAGAATAGAATAGAATAGAATAGAATTGGAATAGAATAGAATAGAATAGAATAGAATAGAATAGAATAGAATAGAATAGAATAGAATAGAATAGAATAGAATAGAATAGGATTGGATTGGATTGGATTGGAATAGAACAGACCAGGGGTAGGCAACCTTGGCTCTTTTATGACTGGTGGACTTCAACTCCCAGAATTCCTGAGCCAGCCATGCTGAGAAGAAAGGGAGAGGTTGCCATTCTGAGCTACCCTGGAATAGACTGAGCCAAAACGTGACTTCCCTAGATGATCATCACAAACAGGGAAGTGCAAAACCTTCTCTTCTGTGAATGGGGCTTTTGATTTCTGCTTTGGGCCATATTTTGGAGTTCTCTGGAACTGCGATTTCCCACGTACTTTATAAGAACTTTTCTTTTTCCGCCACTGAGCTCTTAAACTGTGTTTGTTCTCACAGACAGTCTGGGACAGCTCTCCAAGCCCTTCTATCACAATAATCCATTTAGTGTCTTTTAACATTTATGGTTTCAATGGATGTCTTCTTCTTCAGCGGTTTAATTCCCTTGGGGAAAAAAAACCAAGAACCGCTACCAAAAATCTATAGAAATCAACTTACGAAAAAGCTTGACCAGCACACGTTCCCTTTTCTCACTTTCCGCTAGCTTTATTGGCAGAGAAAGAAGGCACCGGTGCATCAGAGATTTGCTGTTTCATCTTTTGGATCCACTTCGTCCTGACCAAAATCCACCTAGCCCCAAACCAGTCAATGCTTACCAGCCTGATAAATGTTTTTTGAGTCTGGTTAGGAAAGGGCATGATAAATCCTGAACGAATAATTTAAACTGACATTGGGCCGTTTAAAGGATTCTTGTGGGCATAGTGGAAAGAACAACATTGTCCCTCGGTTGTCATGCATTCTGTGCTTAATGCCTAGGGATAACACCCACAGAGATTTTGCTGCTGGTGCTAGGAAACAGCACAGTTGTTGTTGTTGTTGTTAGTTGCAAAGTCGTGTCCGACCCATCGCAACCCCCATGGACAACGTTCCTCCAGGCCTTCCTGTCCTCTTAGTTGGTGGCGGCGGCAGCGTGCTCCAGGGGCGAAAAGAAGCAAGGCCTCTTTAAGGAAAAGGTGGAAGAGTCAGGATCAGAAAAAGGAAAGAAGGCGAGGTTGTCAGAATACAAGCGAATTTGAGGGCTAATCCACATGGAGCCCCATTTCCATCTGTCCTGTGTGCCATCGTTCACTCCCTAGAGACTAAAATGGACAATGTGAAATTTGAGCGGGCCACGAACAAGGAGTATATATCGGAGGTGGTGACCCTTTGAGAGCTGTATGCAACGAAATTTCATTTCGATGTATGCCGATTGGTGTACATTCAAAGTGACAATAAAGTTATCATCATTATCATTATCCTCTACCATCTTATGGAGTCCGTTTAGGCTCACGCTTACTGCTTCAGTGACTCCATCCAGCCACCTCCTTCTCTGTCGTCCCCTTCTTCTCTTGCCCTCAACCTTTCCCAGCATGAGGCTCTTCTCCAGTGAGTCCTTCTTTCTCATTAGGTGGCCAAAGTATTTGAGCTTCACCTTCAGGATCTGGCCTTCTAAAGAGCAGTCGGGGTTGATCTCCCCTAGGACGGACCGGTTTGATCGCCTAACAGCACAGAGGCAAAGAGAAATGTTACTTAGGGTGACCAACACAGGGAGACGAGTTGAAACATGGGTAATATATTGATACAAACCATGTAACAAACTACAAAGTATTGCAATCCACAAAACTCTTCTCCACTTACAGCAATCCAGGGTCTTTTGATGTATCTTTTTTTAAAAAAAATCTAAATGGGAGTAGAAACAAATTTAATTTGGGAAGGATAGACCAAATTATTGGAAACATGTGACTTCTTTTTCTTGTCCTCTCACACTGTTTCAACAAACTGGTTCACGTTCTGCTGTTATCTATCTAGGGGGCTACTAGATAGATCAGGGATCTTCAAACTTGGCCCTTTTATGACTCGTGGACTTCAACTCCCAGAATTCCTCAGCCAGCGTGCCTGGCTGAGGAATTCTGGGAGTTGAAGTCCAGAAGTTATAAAAGGGCCAAGTTTGAAGACCCCTAAGATAGATGAAGAGATAAAAGAACATTGGCCTTTTTTTTGCTTTGTTGCAGTAATTGTGCAAAGTTTTGCAGCCCACTTCTGTTAGCCTCTGTTAGTTTGTCTGAAATCCCAGGTTTTTCTGAGATAATGTTGAATGTTGGCCCATAAGAATAACAGACTTGGAAGGGACCTTGGAGGTCTTCTAGTCCAACCCCCTGCTCAGGCAGGAGACCCTATACCATTCCAGACAAATGGCCGTCCAATCTCTTCTTTAAAACTTCCAGTGATGGAGCACCCACGACTTCTAGAGGCAGGTTGTTCCATTGGCTAATTGTTCTGCATTATCCGATTGGACTGTGCTAACATTTTAAAAAGTCTGTTCTTGGAAAACTAGGAGGCTTTATAGCAGGGGTGTCAAACTCAATTTCATTGAGGGCCGCATCAGCATTGCGGTTGCCCTCAGGGGGCTGGGTGGGTGTGGCCAGGGTGGGCGTGGCCTACTGGGTGGGCGTGGCCAGAGTGCATATGGCCTACTGGGTGGGCGTGGCCAGCTCTACATCGTTCGTATCAAGGGTGCCTATTGGGGGACCTGGGCAGGAGTGGGACAGATCTGAGGGTCTCTGGCAGGAGGAGGGTCTCTGGGCCAGGGCCAAGGCAGCGGGGGCCGTTCCCTCCCTGTTTCCAGGATGGCTTCGCGGGCGCATGAAACCACGGGCCAGATCTGGCCCCCGGGCCTTGTGTTTGACGTGTCTGCTTTATAGGGTGAAATATAAGGAATTTTTATGAAGTGTGAGTGACCTTGGACATCTTGTAGTTAAATAGCAATGCTAGTTTGTTTAAGATACGAGGAGGAGGAGGAGGAGAAAGAGAAAGAATGAAAGAAAGAAAGAAAGAAGGAAGGAAAGAAAGAAGAAAGAAAGAAAGAAAGAAAGAAAGAAAGGAAAAAGAAAGGAAAGAAAGAAAGAAAGAAAGAAAGAAAGAAAGAAAGAAAGAAAGAAAGAAAGAAAGAAAGAAAGATGTTGTGTAGTTCGGGGTAGGGGACTAAAAATATGACTATTCTACCGGAGAAAAAGGAGAAAAAGTTAAGCCTAGCTATAACATAATTGGTTGCCATGGGGAAAGGTATCATTAAACATTCCATCTAGTGTTAAATGTTTAATGCTAGGAGCAAGCATGAAAACACTCCAGGAAGTCTTAGAAGGTTTTAAATCACAGTTAATGGTAACATCTTAAAAAAAAATAGTTTACACCTTTAAGCACGAGAAGGATGCTCGGTTGGCATTCGAAATTTGAGCAAAAGAGGTCCAATTAAAAAAGGATCTCGGGAATCCTGTGGCGTGCTGTTTCCTCCTGGCCCCGTGGAAGCTAAAGCTTGCCTTTTCATTGAGCTCCGAAATAAGAATAATAAACAGAAACAAAATTAGCCTCTGAGAGATTTAGCACTGGTGCAGAAGGAGTGGCATGAGAATTAAGGACATTCTGAAGAAAATAAATTTAAGCCCAGGCAGCGTTCTCATCATTGGACCGAAGAAGTCCTCTCGCCCTCAGAAGGCTTGTGAAATCCAAAGCATGGTTTGTGCTAAACCTGAATTAAAACAAAACCTGGCTTTATGTCCAAAACATCAATTCAGTACTTGGATTTGGCCAGTCTAGAGAAAAGAAGGACTCGGGGGGGGGGGGACATGATAGCAGTGTTTCAATATTTGAGGGGCTTCCCCAAAGAAGAGGGGCTCAACTTGTTTTCCAAAGCACCAGAGGGAAGGACGAGAAGCAACGGATGGAAACTAATCAAGGAGAGAAGCAACCTAGAACTAAGGAGAGACTTCCTAATAGTGAGGACAATTAACCAGTGGGACAGCCTGCCTTCAGAAGTTGTGGGCGCTCCATCACTGGAGGTTTTTAAGGAGAGACTGGACAGCCATTTGTCTGATGTGGTTTAGGGTCTCCTGCCTGAGCAAGGGGTTGGACTAGAAGATCTCCAAGATCCCTTCCAACTTTGTTATTCTACTCTACTCTACTCTACTCTACTCTACTCTACTCTACTCTACTCTTATTCTATTCTATTCTCTGTTCTATTCCATTCTCTGTTCTATTCTATTCTATTCTATTCTATTCTATTCTATTCTATTCTATTCTATTCTATTCTATTCTATTCTATTCTATTCTATTCTATTCTATTCTATTCTATTCTATTCTATTCTATTCTATTCTATTCTATTCTATTCCATTCCATTCCATTCCATTCCATTCCATTCCATTTCATCCCATCCCATCCCATCCCATCCCATCCCATCCCATCCCATCCCATCCCATTCTACCTGCATTGAATTCAAGGAAACCTGATTGCTTCAAGGTCGAAGTACCTTGAAAAATGATCCAAACAGCCTCACGCCTTGTGTTTCAGAGGGTGTGTTGCATGTACAGTTTGGATTTGAAACATTACCTGTTGTTTCGTGCAATGCCTCATGTAAGCAAGCAACAGGTTTTTTCCCCCCAATTCATTTAATCTAACGCACATACATTGATTGCAAAGCGTAATTTGAAATCTCCAGAGATTTTGATCTAAGAAAGAGTGTTGTCCATATTATTAGCCAGATTTGTCCATCTTTATAAGATGAGTGAAAATGTATGGGTAGAACATCTATTGTTCATTATATTTAGGAGGCAGAATAAAAAATAAATAGCTGCACCAGGTAAGCCAAACTATTATTTTTTTTGAAAGTGACTATAATAGCATTATTTTGAAAATCTTGTGGAACTGGGCTTCTTTCTGTTCTTATTCCCGTATAAATTAGGGAGGTGTTTGAGCTGTTTATCCACATTTTCACCCTGTTTTGAATTTAAGTCTCCTCATCACTATGGTAACCCAGCTGGCCAATGGCCAAGTTCATTTTCCTATCATAATATGATTCTTCAGTTGTATTATTCAGCTTAGCCTTAATTTTAACTTTGGCGCTGAGAAGATACTCAGACTGACCTATGGCTCATTTTAACCTATCACCCTTACCAACAGCTATTAAATAACAGTCATTTGTAATCTATCCTTCATTTATATACACACATAGCTGACACATTCTTAACAGAATCTCGGTTCAACTGCAAGGCCCAGGATGCAACTTCTGGGTTGTTCTTCTCTTCCCAATATGAAACTCTAGAAATGAATTTTGCTTTCATTTCTGGTTAAAATCATAGCAACCGGATAAAATATATGCAAGAATTGATTGCAAAATCATCGAAACGGAGAGACGGTGAACAAAAAGGCTTTAAAAAAAACAAAACAAAAAAAACCTGGATGATCCGGTCACGCAATTCACAGGAATAGGAGTTTGACGTAGTATAAAAGAGCTTATATTAATGGATTACAGAATGGACGGATTATAATTCAGTTTCACTATGGTGGTTAATTCCAATCATGTAAAATTTTAATTTATATTTTGAAACAGAATGAGCTCACCAGAAGAAACCTTGCTTTACAATACAGAAGGGCATGTGCTGGGCAAATTCATAATCCAATTGTTGTTGTTAGCTGTGAAGTCGTGTCTGACCCATCGCGACCCTATGGACAACGTTCCTCCAGGACTTCCTGTCCTCTACCATCTCCTGGACTCCATTTAAGCTCACACCTACTGCTTCAGTGACTCCATCCAGCCACCTCATTCTCTGTCGTCCCCTTCTTCTATTGCCCTCGATCTTTCCCAGCATGAGGCTCTTCTCCAGTGAGTCCTTCCTTCTCATTAGGTGGCCAAAGTATATCTGAGTTTCAGCTTCAGGATCTGGCCTTCTAAAGAGCAGTCAGGGTAGATCTCCTCTAGGACCGACCGGTTTGATCGCCTTGCAGTCCAAGGGACTCGCAGGAGTCTTCTCCAGCACCCTAGTTCAAAGGCCTCAATTCTTTGGCGCTCAATCCAATTACATGGTAGCAATTGCTATATTTATTCAAAACCAATATGAGATAACCAGATGTGTGTGTGTGTGTGTGTGTATTAACCAGCTTTTTTATGTCAGTAATCTTAGTTTATGTAAGAGGATAATAACTGCATAAAAATTAGTGTTGAGTTTAATGAATGCAACGAAGTAACAGCTAGCTTGCTATAGTAACTAGCGGTAGTTAGTATGCTTCAGAAATAAATTTGCACGTGCTTTAGAAACAAATCTGAATCTTACTAAGAAATAATTTGCATTGGGGGAGAAATCAGTAGAGCAATGTCACCAATAATCAAGGGTGGTATTTTTCATTCACTTAAATGTCTGTGCTTCTTTTTTTTCTTTTTTCTTTTTAAAAATGTTTTATTTATTGTTAACATAATCACCTTAATATTTGGTAAACAGCGTGTCATCTGGGTTAGTATTTAAAAAACAATCAATGACAATTAATTTCTATAATTCTATAGTCCATATTATGGCTTTGCTCGATTTTCTCTTCTTACAATAATATTCTCTTTTGCCAACCTTAAATTAATACAGTTCTTATTATTTGAATAAATGACAACTAAGTATAAATATTTTGCTCGTGTTTCTGCAAATAATAACCACATCAATATAAAGTATCTTTTCTGATTGATCATCTTGGTTGCCTCGTCATAGATCCTGTTTACAAAGTTCTTATTTAAATTTGTTTTCCCCACGATATTCAAAACATTCTTACTGGTTAAGATTTTCTCAGAATTAGTTGCAGGTAAGTATCTAAGTCTTTTTTCTCATACGAGCCGTCCCAACATTTTTACACTTCTCATATCTTGAAAAAAGAAAAGAAAAACAAGAGAAAACATTTCTTTGATAGAAACCATCCCAACATTTTTATATTTCTCATATCGGTGTCTGCGCTTCTTTCACAACCCTTTCTGAGGGCTGGAGAACCACGGCAATTGATGGAGCCTCCGTCTTTCTGCAGAAAGCAACTTAAAGTCTCTACAATCCGTTGAAAGCCATATTGTTGGCAATGGATGGGCTCCAAAATGCTGATGAAACATATTAGCAGCCACAAGATGTGTCTGTATATTAAGGAGTGGCGCCATTCATCTCCTTTTGCCCTAAAGAGAAGGGGGGCAGCGTTGCCTTTGGCCGTAGACCCTCAGTCTGCAGTTCTTTCTCCTTCGAATCCATTGTGTGCTTAGCCCTTTTAACGTGCTCAGATGCTTTCCAAAGAGAAGGTGGCATTTGCATTAGTAGATGAAGGTACTCGGGGTTTATAAAGAGCGGTTACCAGACCCATCTCCCCCGCAGGCAGGTGATGCTTTTAACTCTCACTCTTTAATGGGCATCCCTGCTCTTTGGTTATCTAGGTCAAGAGGTGGGGGGGGGGTTTCCCTTCCTAAGGGGCATTCGGGATTAAATAGGGACAGGCGGTCCTGGTGATAAAAGTTAGTCAAGGCCTTGAATGTTGTCTTTTGCATTTTTTTTAAAAAAAATTGAATAGGAAAAAAAAACACGAAGCCAATCTTTGAAAGATTGCTAATTTGGAATAAATTGTGTGGTTGTTTTGCTTTCTCTCGCCTGATATGCAAAAAAACCCCATAAAAATAGCAGTCTATCGTTGTGTAAAATTACAAAGGGTAGATTAATCTCACCTTTGTTTTTACTTTGCATTGCATCAGATTATATAGTTAGGGTGGGAAGAACTCCACCAGAGTCTATCATATACCATATACAATATACTGTATATACCATATATATTGTCAATGCTGCTAACATGGGATGTTCTTGCTTTGACAACAGATGGAAGTGCAGCCATTTTCCTTTACTGCTTTTAGAATTAGTTGATGCTGGGAGGGGGAATGAGGATGAGAGTCCAGCTAGTCATAGCAATAATAACTCAGCCGTGGGAACCCAAGAATATTGCGCCCAGAGTTGATAGAGTTTTGGAGAGCTGGGGAGAAAGCCCGCACTTAAAGCTAATTGGGGTTGTGATTTATGACTGTTTATTGGAGGAGGGAATTGTGCTTTGATACTTTGTATCCAGGGGAGGAGAATTTAGTTTTTGGTTTCGACTATGTAGTGCCAATACTTTGTTTCTCGAATAAAAGTTTCTTTAAGGTAGACAATGCCTCGAAGTTCTTTTGAAAAGTTTCATCTTTTGGAACCATGACATATATCATATATCATACATCATATATATCACATATTACATATCTGCATCATGCATTATACATCAGAGCCCTGGTGGTACAGTTGTTAAAGGGTAGTATTGCAGGCTGACTCTGCCGACTGCCAGCAGTTCGATCTGACCAGCTCAAGACTGACTCAGCCTTCCATCCTTGTGAGGTCGGTAAAATGAGGACCCAGATTGTTGGGGGCAAATAGGCTGACTCTGTGATCCACTTAGAAAGGGCTGTAAAGTGTAAAGCACCATGAAATGGTATATACGTCTAAGTGCTATTGCGCTGTGTGTGTGTGTGTGTGTGTGTGTGTGTGTGTGTGTGTGTGATGTGAAAGGCCAAGCAAGGCTAGATCAAGATCCAAATTTGGAGCCTAAAAGTCCTGAGTAGGCAGACATTACCTTTTTTTCTTCGTTTGCCCAATAGAAGATAGATTGATGCCCATAATCGCTTGGATAAAAATGTGCTAATAGGTGTATTTTGAAAGACTTCTCAGTCCAGCAAAGACTCGTACTGCGATATCAGCTCTTGAGGTCTTCTAGAAGCAGCTTCTGCAGAAAAAGTTGGATCATAACTGCCGGTGGTGAAAGCAGATTACTTAATAACCAGAAAAAATGTGGTAGAAATTATTGCTGGAGTGATAAAAGCTGATTGTTAGAGGTGACTCTTTTCAGCTTTCCTGGGGTTTTGTGCTGTAAGAGTGACATTTAGAAACTAATTAAGCAGCCATATTCCCAAGCATTCAGAATGCTCTTTTAGCCGTATGTGGCTATGTTTTTTTTTAATCAAGTCCTATAATTAAGCTCTTTGATTGGCATAAGATTGGAAGGCATTTGATGTGTAGGTAACAACCTGGTTTGTTTTGGAATCAGAAATGGGGATTAAAAACCTATGGAATTAATAAACTACACTATATTACTCTGTTGCCTTTTTGCTGCATCTCAGCTTAGTTATTAATTGATGTTACCCATAATTATTTGCCTTCATGGATTCTGGTCATCAGGTGTTTGGTTTCACATATCCATACATGTGGCTGGGTTGACATATACTACACATGAAAAGAATCCAAAGATGCTGCATTTGCAGAGATAAGGAGCACCTGCCTGTGATGGTTTTTAAGGGATGGGCACCTGTCTGTTATTAAAATCAATTAAATACCAAGCCATGAGGGATTGGTACCTAAGCATCACCTGCCAAGCCCTTGCATGGAACAATCCCAAAGATGCTTTTGCAGGAGGCAACTGGACTTTCTTGTTTTTCTTTGAAGACATTTCACTTCACTCACTCAAGAAGCTTCTTCAGCTCTGACTGGATGGTGGGGAAGGGAAGGATTTATACTCCTTGCTGGTCTTTTGCATCCTTTTAGAGCATCATTGAAGCCACTTGGAGGTTTGTCTGTGTCCTCAGGGCCACCTGAGTACTGCAAATGGGTGTGGAGTCTTCTTGGAACTGCTGAAAGGATTGTGTTGTTCCAAGAAGGCTCCACACACGTTTGCACCACTCAGGTGACCTTGGGTTCACAGGTAAACCTCCAGGTGGCCTCAACGACTCACTAAAAGAAGGCAAACGACCAGCTGTCTTCAAGGAATGTAAATCCTTCCATTCCCCACCATCCAGTCAGAGCTGAAGAAGCTTCTTGGATGAGAGGCGAAAGATCTTTAAGGAAAAACAAGAAAGTCAAGTTGCCTCCCAAAAAAAGCACCTTTGGGACTGAGAGTGAGAATATTAATCAATGGAATAATTGCTTCCTCTGTTTGTCGGTGCTCCATCACTGGACGTTTTCAACAGTAGACTGGGCAATCATTTGACCAGGATGGAGTGAGGTCTCCTGGCTTGAGCAGGGGGTTGGACTAGGAAGACCTCTATGGTCCCTTCCAGCCCTTCCAGTCTATGTTCTTCCATCTATGTGAAAGAGAAAGCATAGAGCCTGAATGCAACCTCCCGGATTCTTTGCAAAGAACGGGCTTGGAGCAGATGTTTGGCAGATGTTTGTTAGGAGTGGCAAACGTAGTTATTTCCTGGTTGCCGAACTTTTGTAGCACTCTGTTTGTCTTTCCATCTTTCTCCTAATTATCTATGCAGATAGCAGATGTTAAATGCATAGCTGTTCTATAACAATTGCAATTTCAGCCCTGGTAAAGAAGAGTCTGTCTCAGCAGGTGAAAAGGGAGGTAAAGTAGAAGGTTATCATAGAAAAGCACTAAGCAAAGCAGAGATGATGAACTGGGGAGAAGGAAGTATTAAGAGTTCATTGTATCTTAGAGAAATGAGAACATGCGATACTCCCAAATATATCTGGGTGTCCTGGTTCCGACAGATGAAACTCTTCCAAGAACTTCGAGGCATTGTTTACCTTAAAGAATCTTTATTTGAGTAAGCATAGCATCGGCACTAACACAATCGAAGCCAACAACTGAGTTCCCCTCCCCTGAGCACCTAGTATCAAAGGACAATTCCCTCCCTCAGTTAACAGTCATAAATCACATTCCCCAATTAGTTTGAAATGCAGGCTTTCCCCTCCAGTTCTCCATCCCGCCAATTCTCATCATCTCTTATTTCAATAACCTTGGTTCTCGTGCTAGGTTCAGTACTGTTATGTCTAGCGAAACTCTCATTCACATTCCTCCCCCCAGCATCATTTAACTCTAACTCTAAGAGTAAAACACAAAAAGAAAATGGTTGCATCTCCATCTGTTGTCAAAGCAAAAACATCCGCTGTTAGCAGCGTTGACACTGGGATTGTAAATAAGCAGTCCCATTCAAATAAGAGATAGAGCTGAAATAAAAACAAAAGAAAAAACAAGATAACTGTCCAGCTTAATCGGTAAAATTCTCACTTCAAGATATTCTAGTCTTTAATGGGTAAACCTTCAACATATCTTGAAGAGTCTTCTTAGGCCCATGTACAGTATCCTGTCCTGGAGACATTTTGGCTTCATTTAATGACCAAGCAGTTTTTATTTCATATTTCAAGCCCGCAGATGTTTATTCTGTATAACAAGGGGGGAAAAAAGCCCTCAGTGGGGCGTAGCTTGCAGCTGTAAATTTACATTTCCTTCCACAAAGACTGCAGATCTGTCTTCAAAGGCAGGGGGGAAAAATAGCTGATTAGTCAAACTTTGCCCGTCTTTTTCCTTCAAAAGCCAATCAAGCATCAAAGGAAGCCAGCCCGGCTTTTCCTTTTGTGCTAATTGGGAGGAAGAGGCAAAATAGCATACAAAACTCAAGTCCGTGCATCTGACTAAGGGTTAAAAGTGACAGTCTTGTTTGCTCTCCAGCGGCAGGCAGATGTTTCGAGTGACTCTGAAATCTGTGAACCATAAGGCGCGTTGCGTGCTGCTTCGTGGATTTTATGATTGCTGCTTTTTCTGAATTAAACATCGAAGGAGACCTTTGCACGATCATGTTGCCTTTTTAGTCCCATAGAAAGAGGATGGCTAAAAAAAAAGCTCCCTCTGTCAAAATCTTACGCCCAAGTCCTTTGCGAAGGAAACAAACCCTTTGCTCTTTTTGCAGTCCATTTTTTTTCTGGAGACACTTTCTAGTAAGGTCAGACAGGGAAGTAAAAAAAAGCCAATAAATCCTGGAAGAAGCTAATGACAGGCTGCTGTCAAGAAAACTGCATGCTTGGGTCTATTAAGTCACAACGAGTCATTATTAATTCTAACAATGTTTATCCTTTTTGACTGGCAGCCTTGAATGGGACCTGATGTATATATTCAGGTTGCCATTCTTGACAATGGAATTCAGGACATGTCAGTTTTAAGCAGGAGAATTTGGGTGGAAGACTCACTGTTGTCTTTTAGTTACCCGGAGATCGCAGGGGAAACTGTAAATATTGCCCATACCAGACCTAGCTATGGAAAGTCCACTCCAAACAGATAGTTAAAGCCAGCAGGGACAAATTGGTAAATTGACAATATTGAATCGATGCTAGGGAACTGAATGAAATTACAAACTCTTTTATGTGCAATGATAGCACCGTTCAGGACCACGGACAGAGGCAGATGTCCCTTGCAGTTTGTCATTCTTTCCATCCACAAGAAAAGATGGTTGTTTCAGAGCCATTTAAAGTCAATCGATGTCTTAACACAGGGTCTTCAAACTTGGCCCTTTTATGACTTGTGGACTTCAACTCCCAGAATTCCTCAACCAGGCATACGTGCCTGGCTCAGGAATTCTGGGAGTTGAAGTCCAGAAGTCATAAAAGGGCCAAGTTTGAAGACCCTTGCCTTACCACCTAATGGGTGATTCATCTCTAGCTGATTCAGCTGTTGGATGGGCCTCTGTGTGATTTGTCGTTAAAGCTTCTAGAGATAAGAGATTCTGATTTATCGTTCAGATCCAGGATGACAAAAAAATGCATCCTTGCAGCCTCCCAGGGACCAATTATTATTTTTCTTCTTCTGAACCAGAAGCCTTAGTTTAATCTAGTGCAGGGGTAGGCAACCTTGGCATATGCTGGCTCAAGAATTCTGGGAGTTGAAGTCCACGAGTCATAAAAGAGCCAAGGTTGCCTACCCCTGATCTAGTGAGAGTCTTCAGCTGGATCAACAAATTGCCTTCCAGTTGAATGTCTGAAACACATATTTACAGGACGCCTGGCAGGTGTGTAAATTAAACACTACTGTTTGCTTTTTCGCACATAGAAGAAAATGTCACACCAGCATTTTATCTTGATTTTACGTTCGGTCCCAACGAACTAACCAGGACAATAATTCTGCAGAGATTTTGTGCTCCGTTAAAATGAAAAGAAAAGAATAAAGTAAAATCCTAAGTATTCACTCCAGAAAAAAGAAAAACCAAAGTCAACGGGTATGCTAAGTTTTGCTAACCGGGAGGAAGACACCTGTCCAAAAATGGTGTCTAACTCGGCAGGAAGAGGCTGGCTAACTGCCAGGTAGTCTCCCGCAGAAGTCTTTCTTTGTGTCCTCCCAACATTAAATAGAATTAAAGGGAAATTAGTTCAGCAGGTGGTGTATAGCACAAACATACTGCACCACTAAAAGATAGTTAATACTCTTAATATAAGGGGAGGGGGAATATGCAGTGCCCCAGAAACCAGAAATCAACTATTTGAACGTTTAAATTTTACAAGATTTGGAATTTTCAAACATCTTTAACAGGCTAATGGAGAAATCCATGCATTGCACAAGTTTGTCACAACTCTGCATCGTCTTTAGATTCTAGTTTATTCCCTAACTGTTTAAAAAGTAAGGTAAAGGTAAAGGTTCCCCCGCACACGCGTGCTAGTCGTTTCCGACTCTAGGGGCCGGTGCTCATCTCCGTTTCAAAGCCGAAGAGCCAGCGCTTGTCCGAGGACGTCTCCGTGGTCATGTGGCCGGCATGACTAGACGCCAAAGGCGCACGGAACACTGTTACCTTCCCACTGGAGTGGTCCCTATTTTTCTACTTGCATTTTTACGAACTGCTAGGTTGGCAGAAGCTGGGACAAGTAACAGGCACTCACTCTGTTACGCGGCAGTCGGGATTCGACCCACCAAACTGCCGACCTTCTGATCGACAAGCTCAGCGTCCTAACCCACTGAGCCACCGCGTCCCTTGTTTAAAAAGTAGCTGAAGTCTATTTTTTATAAGTGACCTTCAAAAACAGTTGCCTCTCTTCTGCAGCCTTCTAGGTTTTGAATAATACATGGTGTTTAACTAGGCTAGAATAATCCAGTTCATTCACAAGAGTCTGAATTTAGTAGAGCCTATGTATAATTGAGGGTATCTAAAGATAGATCCATAAATCTGAAAGGACAAGTAAGGTTAATTAAAGAATTAATATGTTATAATAGGAGGCCTGCGTCTCTGAGCTTTGTGTCCACGCAGTAAAAGAGTAAAATGAATATTTGTTTTGCTTCTATGGAAAGCAAATGAAAGAGGGTAATCCAAGAGCCTCCCAATCAAGAGAAAGCACATCCAAAATGAGGAAAATGAGTTAGCTTGTTCTTTTCCCAACACCCCACTGGATCAGTGGGCCAAAAGGTACAGATAATTTATGCTGATGAATCTGTCCCTTCAAAATAACCACAAAACCCCAGGGAAGAATGTCCTCAAATCACATTTAGAAAGGCATGTGTTGCCTTAGTTGGGTCACATATTTTGGGCAGGTCTGGTTTAAACCTCTCTTACATAGCTACCACTTCTACCTGTTGAGCAATGGAATAGAAAAATAAGGCAGTTCTTGAGAAACTAAAATTGTTTCTGGAAAGAATTGGAAATGGAATACCACTCTACATTTGCATGGGCCCAAATACTGTATTTGGGTAGCAGATGCTGCATATTTTAGACTGCAGCTGGCATAATCTCAAAGGCCTGGAGACCAAAGCATATGAAGAACGGCTGCGGGACTTGGGTTTGGCTGGTCTAAAGAAAAGAAGAAATAGGGGAGAACATGATAGCAGTGTTCCAGTATCTGAGGGGCTGCCACAAAGAAGAGGAGGGGGGTCACGCTATTCTCCAAAGTGCCAGGAAGGACAAGAAACAATGGTTGGAAATTGCCCAAAGAGAGAAGCAACCTGGATTTAAGGAGAAACTTCTTAACAGTGAGGACAATGAACCAGAGGAACAGAAGTTGCCTTCAGAAATCGTGGGTGCTCCATCACTGGAGGTCATTAAGAAGAGACTGGACTGAGATGGTCTAGGTCCTCCTGCTTGGGTGGGGACTGGACTAAAAGATGTCCAAAGTCCCTTTCATCTCTGTTCTACTCTACTCTACTCTACTCTACTCTACTCTACTCTACTCTACTCTACTCTACTCCACTCCACTCCACTCCACTCTACTCTACTCTACTCTACTCTACTCTACTCTACTCTACTCTACTCCACTCCACTCCACTCCACTCCACTCCACTCCACTCTACTCTACTCTATTCTGTTCTATTCTATTTTACACTCTAGCATGACCTAATCCATGTAGAGAGACGATTTGGTCGAGTTCTGACAAGATAAGCTGTAGTGAGTTCTGCTGATCTCCGCAGGATAATATTAAGGACATAGTTAATTCTTCCCATAATATTACCGGGGCTGAAAGAAGTTAAATCCTCAGGAGGCTTAGGAGTTGGATTATAAACTCTCCATCAAGCTTGCACAGATGTATACTATAGCTAATACTATAGCTGCACTGAGGCTCCATAGCAAATAGCAATTTTGTACTCCTGACCTCATATTCTTGACTTTGTGCACAGAGAAATCCTACACATTGAAAATAAGTGCATGCAAGCTGAAGATTTTTCCCTGTTACTCAATGACGGGCCTATCACGATGGAGCCATTTTGAGTTTTGCTGGTGGAGGGAAGAAAAAAGAATAGCATTTTCAGTTTCTTCTTTTGGGGATTTTCATGAATTTCTTTTTAATAGTTTGTGTATGTGCATGTGTGCACAAACACACACACATGTATACACACATACATACATATATTATACAAATACACACACACATATATATATATACACATACACACATGCATACATACATATATTATACAAATACACACACACACACATATATATACACATACACACACACACACATATATTATACAAATACACACACACACACACACACACACACACCTTTTGAACATTTTTGTTTTTACTCATTTGGCTAAATTAACTGATTTGTTTTTAGGAGAAACTCTCCGAGGAACACTTTCCTTCCCTGCTGTATTATATCTCAGAAAGAGCTTTTCAGAGGTCACGGCATAATAATGTAGAGTATTCAGGTTTCTGGCAGCTGGGTTTCTTTCGACATAAAACGTTAAGCCTTCCAGATATCACCTAGCAAAACAAATTGTAGTAGAGAAGGGTTTCAGAGTATGGGGGGGGGGAGCAGAACATCTGTTACAGATTAGAGAGAGGAAAAAATGTTTCTGGTTTATGGGATATTTGCCAAGAAATAAAGACTGTAATTCGTTTTGAAAATGAAGCAACTTGAAATTTATGTCTTCAAAAATATATTTCAGAGGCCTTTTTTCAGCCTTTGAAAACGTTACTTCGAGTCTGCAGGTTAATTGTTATGAGCATTTGTTGGGAAACATTTATTCTCTAGCTACTGAAATATTTTCAGCTTGATTTCTTCCTGTTGCCTCCATCCCTCCCTCCATCCATCCTCCCGTCCCTCCCTCCATCCCTCCCTCCATCCATTCATCCTTCCCTTCATTCATGCCTGCCTGCCTCCCTCCTCCCATTCATCCCTGCATTCATCAGTCCCCTCACTCCCTTTATCCATCCATCCATCCATCCATCCATCCATCCATCCATCCATCCATCCATCTTCTCCTGCTGTTGATAATTTATGAACTTTGGATTGTGGTACTACTTCATGTTCTTCACAGAACATGCTATTGCGATCTTCCGTACATGCAGCTATCTTTGAGGATCACTGGAGAACTGATCCATAAGCTAGTGGAGGAGGGACACCATAGCCACGCCCTTGTCGTGGTGTGTGAGAATGGCCCTCAGCTTCTGATAGATGGAGGGACTTCCATCTCAGGGGGTTGCCCCAAAGAAGAGGGGGTCCACCTATTCTCCAAAGCAACTGAGGGTAGGACAAGAAGCAACGGATGGAAACTCATCAAGGAGAGAAGCAACCTGGAACTAAGGAGAAACTTCCTGACAGGGAGAACAATTAACCAGGGGAACAACCTGCCTCCAGAAGCTGTGAATGCTCCATCACCGGAAGTTTTTAAGAAGAGACTGGATAACCATTTGTCCGAAATGGTATAGGGTTTCCTCCCTAAGCAGGGGGTTAGACTAGATGACCTCCAAGGTCCCTTCCAACTCTATTCTTCCTCTTCCTCCTCCTCCTCCTCGTAATCATCATCATCATCATCATCATCATCATCATCATCATCATCATCATCTTTTTAAAATCAGGACTTCTTTCCATTCTACAATTCTTCATCTCAATTTTGGATGGGATAGTCTTTGTCTCTTCCTTGGTAGTTCACCAAATGTCTTCTTTCCTCAAACCACTCTCTGGAATGCACCACTGGCCATAGATCAAATATATTAAATATTGATCAAATTGATTGCAATACTTTCTAGTAGTCTGAATGCTTGGTTTTCTATTTTACTTGGCAGTTTCCGTTGGACACAAAAAAAAGCCACCTCCACATATTCTAAGAAATGGTTGTCCCATTAAACTGATTTCTCAAACATTATTTAAGTGGGGGATAAAGTTGCAATGAAAAGGATCTAATTGAGGATGTAGCTCTGCATATGAAGACAGCTAAATCTGGTGTCTATTTGCATGTTTTGAGTGTCTTCATAACTCACAACAACTCAGCAGATTTGGTGAATCCAGAAAAGTCCCAAAACAAAATTCTTATATATATTATATTATATATATTGCGCGTTCCCCGGGCAAATCGCGGCGCCCAGCAGGCGAGGAAACACGCCCGTTCCTCCGCGCAGACCTGCCGACGTTTGGGGAGGTTTGGGCGCCTCCCAAACCAAACGGCAGGTCTCCGTTTTGTTCTGGGACTAGTTCCCTAGCCTTTTGGAGCTTTTGGTGTTCGCCCATCAGCTGTCTACGGGGAGGCAACAAAGCTGCCTCTCTAGGCTTTGAGAAAAGGCCCCTTGCACAAAAGGCAGCTTCAGGACGAGCTTCCAAAAACCCTTTCCTTCCTTAACGCCCTCCCCACCTTCCCCCAGAAAGCCATATTTCTTTCTTTTTGTTATTGAAAATTTTTATTGAAGTTACAATATTATCCCCTCCCCAACCCACCCCAGAACCCCTCCCCCTCCCCCATATTTCTTCAATAACAAAAACATAAAAAGCTGGTTGGGATGTACTCGCTGATTTCCCCCCCCCCTTTTTTTAGATGCTAAAACTAAACTCTCCCTCTGCCTTCCAACCAATATCCCTTTTTAAAATCTTACCTTGGCTCCAGATGGAAGAGTAGAGGAACTAAGCTAGTAAGGAGAGAATGTTTTTCTGCAACTTTTTACTCCTGAAGTAGTAGTAGTAGTAGTAATAGTAGTAGTAGGAATAATAATAATAATAAATCCCTAAAAGTTGTGCCAGAAAATGGAGGACGCTGGGTCTTTGCAAGTTTTAGCTGTCTGTCAGACTGCCTGAAAAGGGCGGCCTTCAGGCAGCCAGGCGGACAGCTAAAGCTTGCAAAGACCCAGCGTCCTCCATTTTCTGGCATAACCTTCGGAGATTACTTTAAAAAAAAACACCAAAAAAAAAACTTCAGAGGAAAAACAGCTGCAGAAACATTTTGTCTCCTTGCTGGCTTGGTTCATCTACTCTTCAGCCAGGAGGGAGTCCAAGGCCTAGAGAAGGAGAGCTTTGCAGCATCCCTATGGACAGCTGATGGGCAGACAGCTGATTAGCGGAGAAGGCTCTGAAAGTAGCCGCCATTTTAGCAAGGAATTGTTCGCAGCTGCTTCCAGGAGTCCTGGGGAGCAGGCCTAAGTGCTGCAGGGGAAGACGGGCAGGGGAGGACAGCGCAACATCCCCGGCTAATTAAAGAGTTAATTAGCAAGGTCCATTCAAAAAGCCTTGACAAATACTTAAACATACATTTGCCTTGCCTTCCAGCTAATATAAGAGAGAAAGAACCCCGTGGCTCAGGAGGTTAAAACACTCCCTGATATACAATCAGCCCGGGTTCGAATCTCAGATAAAGGGTATGACTAACTGATGAGAACATAAATAGTTCGAAATGATCATCTTAGCCTCCCAAATTCTTTATTAGCAATTTGAATAATTTGCATATATATATACATATATATATATATATATATATATATATATATATATATATATATATATATATATATATATATATATATATAAAATACGGTCTACCAAAAATAAACTCTTCCAAACTTTCCTCCATTTTAGCAGAGTTCCAGTGTTTCATGTAAAATGTTTTTTTTCCTTGCAGTTGGGTACGTTAAAAAGTGAAGTCTTGATTATCTTTATGATTCTTTCCCCCCAAATCTTTGTGTTATTATATTTTGTGATCCTTCTTGCAGTAATGATTCCAAAATGCATTGGCCACAGTCCCTTAAGGACCTTCATTTGGAAAGTTAAATTAAGGGTTTCCTACCAGGGACTGCAATGGGAAAAAACAAACAAACACAAAACTATCCCAAGAGATTTTGAAGGTGTAGAGGCAACACCAGAGGAATGTTGGAGAGTTAGAAACATGGGAATAGTGAAAGAGATATCATACGTGCAAGATAAAATGCCTTTGCGCAGAGTGATTTGCCAGAGTGGTTGGAATGCAGTATTGCAGGCTAACTCTGCCGACTGCCTGCAGTTTGATCCTGACCGGCTCAAGGTTGACTCTGCCTTCCATCCTTCTGAGGTCGGTAAAACGAGGACCCGGATTGTTGGGGGCAACAGGCTGACTCTGTAAACTGCTTAGAGAGGGCTGTAAAGTCCTGGGAAGCGCTATATAAGTCTAAGTGCTGTTACTATCGCTATCGATGAAGTTTATTGAATACACATCTCGGTGCTGTAGAAGCGAAACCAACTCCAGTTTTCCCGGGCTAAAATCTGGTCAATTAACAATTGCTTTTCCTCCACGTTGCCCAATTATACTTCCTTGGTTTGTTACGAGAACGGATCCACTTCTCCGTCAGACACCGGCCGTCGTGGTCCGTGGACGGCTTCTTAGAATTCCTTTTCTTTCCCAAGCTTTCTCTCCCCGCACCCACCCACCCCACTCCTGTTTCTATGGCAAGTTGAATACCGATAGACGTTAGCAGGCCTCTTAGCAACCTTGACAGCAAGTATAGAAAAGTGTGGAGAAAAAGTAATGAGCGATTTCGGGGTAAATTCACATTTCCCCTCCCCACTCTTCTTTTTCTTATCTCGTGCCTTTAATTGGCTTGCCGTGCTATTTCTTACTCCTTTCTGACCTCTACCTGACATTGCTTGCCTCAAAAAGGAATAGCTGGAGAGTAAATTTGTGTGTATAATATTGATTTTCATCCATTCAGACTCTTTGCTCTCCTTCGCCATGGGAAGTTAGCCAGAAACAAGGGTGGGGGAAGCGTTTAGCTGTCAAATTTCATTCTGATGTCCCTAAGTTAAATGGGCTATAAGAAGAGGCCTTAAAAACAGCCTGTTGATCAAGCATTCCTTTTTTTGTACAGTTCAGGGATCACTTCTTGATCTTTTTTGCAATCCCCGTATATTCCTTCTGGGAAATAGGGGATTCAACCTAAAGCTTTGCTTAATTTCGGAGGCTCTCAGCACTTGGGGGCAGCGCAAGGGTGAATAGAATGTGAAGGATGTGTGTCTATATGATATATGTTCGTATTTGTAGCTTTATTTATGTGTAGTGTGCACTGTGGATAGCACTTAATTTTTGTTGTGAGTTACACAGTGACAATAAAGATCTATTGTATTGTATTGTATACTCTATTCTATTCTGCATTCTGTTCTGTTCTCTATTCTATTCTATTCTATTCTATTCTATTCTATTCTATTCTATTCTATTCTATTCTGCATTCTATTCTGTTCTGCATTCTATTCTGTTCTGTTCTGTTCTATATTCTCTTCTCTTTTATTCTCTTCTCTTCTCCTGTTCTGTACCAGCCTGCTACCGGCCCTGCAGCAAAAGCAGGGACAACCCCTTTACAAACGCGAAGAGGCTGGAATAAAGCCTGCCAAATTTATTCACATAAAACAGAGCAAGAAAAGACACCAACCATAAAACAGGAGCTAAGAAACATGAACTATCCAAGCGGTTGCCTTCAGCAAACCAGCCCTCCCACACATTCCCCTTTTATACAGTTCAGGGCGTGGCTTCTCTCTGCCTCCTTCCGAGGAGCCCCATTGCCTTCCTCTGTTTACTCCTGACTGACTGCCTCCTGCATCGGGCGTCCTTGAACAGGGCCAGCTGTGGGTCATCTTCATCCACGCTGTCAGGCTCACACAGCTGGGTCTGCGTCCTGACCAGATGAGAGGGGCCTGGCTGGGGGCTCTCATCAAGCTGTCCAATCCCCTCAGCAAGCTCTTCAACACTCCCCTCCTCCTCCTCTGAGTCGTCCGACCCAACTGCCGAACCCACAGGCTGACCCTGAATCAAAACATCTCCATCCTTTTTATTCTATTCAATTTTGCATTCTATTCTATTCTGCATTCTGTTCTATTCTGCATTCTCTTCTCTTCTCTTCTCTTCTCTTCTCTTCTCTTCTCTTCTCTTCTCTTCTCTTCTCTTCTCTTCTCTTCTCTTCTCTTCTCTTCTCTTCTATTCTATTCTATTCTATTCTATTCTATTCTATTCATTTTCCTCAAAGGAGGTTTTTCTACCCCATTATGTCTATGGGCTTACAAAGCAAATTCTTTTAATGATCCATATATTTGTGTTTTCAGAAAGGTGATTCCCATTTTGATCTAACACACTGAATTTTCATTCCATGATTTGAAATCAAGGCCTTAATTATCTCTTGCTGGTTGTTCATTACTGTATCACTTCACACCATTCTGAGTTCTACCTATCCACGCTTTGATACGTGTAAACCCAGAAATAATCAAAACATTATTCTACTACTTACAAGTATCTCGCGTTCAGTAAGATTAACAGCCTATCTTCTATTAACACACATGTATAATAACATGGTCTCTGTATATACAGTATTAATTATTGTAAAGCTCTGTGAAATGCTTTTGAAGCATTTTCCTATATACTCTCATAAAAATCACAAAAGCACCTATATCTAAAGAAAACATCAGCATCCATCTGATGTTTACACCTACGATTTCTAGAGCGAATGGAAATAATGTGCTTTCTTTAGAATAAATTATTTATTATTTAGAATAAATACATCATTATAAAAATGGCTCTTGATGTTATAAATGCAAAAGAAATATCTCAAACCAACTGTGGGCTTGCAACTGCCATTTTTAAAAAACTGAAAATAGTTTATTTCTGCCCATTTTGAATAAGACTAAAATTGAACAAGACTGCTACGATACTAGACTAAATTATGTAGCTCGAAAGAAATTCTGGCATATCATAAAGAATCCCTGAAAAGATTATCCCGAGATAAAGTCTTTTCCTTTTAGATATTGTCTTCATGAGGCTGTGTCTCATACCCACCCAATTCAGCCATGCTCGGTCCAGGAGATAATTTAACAAAAATATCCACAAAATACCTAGTTTTGAAAGGCTGCAGTGGCATTGGGAGATATTTGTGGATATATGTGCATAAATACGAGCCGGTTACAGAGAGTGGGGCCCTCCAATATCACAATCTGTAATTTCCTAACAGGATGGTCATAAGGGGAAGGATGGCTCAGGGCTTAAAGATGCTGGAAAGCTCACAGCCCGGGTTCGAGTCCCGAGCGCTGCACGATGGGGTGAGCTCCCATCACTTGCCCCAGCTCCTTCCCACCTAAGCAGTTTGAAAGCATGCCAGTGCGAGTAGATAAATAGGTACCACTTCGGTGGGAAGGTAACGGTGTTCCGTGGGCCTCAATGTACAGTCATGGTATATGACCATGAAAGAGTCTTCAGACAACACTGGCTCCCTCGGCTAACAAACAGAGATGAACCTTGCCTCCTAGAGTCTGACATGATTGGGCCTAAGAAAGCTTTATTTGGGGAAATGCCTCTCTTGAAATCTGTTCCTATGAGAAATGCCTAATGGGGTCCTTGGTGCACTTTGAGCTCGCTTGTTTTCTTGTAGACGTTTCATTACCCAACTAAGTAACATCATCAGTGCTAGGAGTTTGCAGGGAGGAGGAGGAGGAGGAGGAGGAGGAGGAGGAGGAGGAGGGGGAGGAAAAGAAGGACTGTGGGGTCCTTGGTGCTCACTGAGCTTGCTTGTTTTCTTGCAGACATTTCATTACCCAACTAGGTAACATCATCAGTACTAGAAGGGAGTGGGGTTTGCAGGGAGGAGGAGGGGGAGGGGGAGGAGGAGGAGGAAGACTGTGGGGTCCATTTCTGCAAGAAAAAAAAGTCAAGCTCAGAGAGTGCCAAGGCCCTCACAGTTCAACTCCAAATATTCCCCTCTAAATGTCTATCTCCAATTAACGTGATTAATATTGATCCCACAAGGGAAGGCAAGGTACCTTTAACTGGTGGACTTGCCATTATATTTACAGGGGGGGGCAGCAAATGGTCAATTACCAGGTTTTATTCCCTGTATTAGCACCAGTGGACCTAACCTGGATTTTCTGCCTCTTGAACTGCAATTGCTTTGGGGCATGTCAGGTTGCAGAGCTTTCAAACATGTCCCTCAGCTTTGTCAAGAGCAGAAGGCCATTAAAATGGCAGGGCCGAATTTCACGTCCCTTCCTTTGTTCCTTTGAATGATAAATGCTTTGACGCGGCAGTGGGGAATGACCGCATTTTTTTTTCTTATTTTTTTACAGGTTGTTTTAGTCTTTGCTCTTAGCATTGGTGCTCTTGTAATATACTTCATAGATTCGTCAAAGTAAGTATTTCGAGACTTTTTCCTCCACCTTTTGTTAATGCAGTGATGAGATTTTATTCTTGGGTTTGTTCTTTGACTTAAGTGCAAAGCCTGACATTTATCATCTGCATGTAAGTCAAGATCCATTAAAACAGAGGTCCCCAACCATTGGTCCACTCTCGCTAGTGCCCACAGCCCCGTTTGCACATGCACGCAGGTGCTAGCCACCGCCGTGGCTAGCCCTGCACGCATGTACAAATGGGGCTCTAGCACGCATAGGTTGCACAGCCCGTTTGCGCATGCACACTGCAGTGTATGCCTCCCAGCATACACAAAGGACAGCACAGCAGGAGGCTGATGGTGCAGATCAGCAGAGGGGTTGGACAGCTCCGGGCGATGACTGCTCACTCAGGATAAGCCTAATGAGTTAAGCTGTTGACAGCCCCAGGCATGGTCAGCCTGGTGGGAAGCCAGGATCTACACCCATTGTCACCTGCACTGGCAGGAAGCCCAGGTTTGAACTGATTGGATGCCATCCACCTGGGCAGGTACAAATAGACGCCAGGCTTCCCTGTTTCCCCAGTTCGTTCTGTTCAGAATAAACTCATCTTTACCCCAGCTCTGTGTCCGTCTCTATGTGAAGTACGCGACTTTACACACACAACACTAGGAGAGTCAGTGGCTAGCACCTGCATGCGTGTGCAAACAGGGACACTGGTGCCATACGGGCGTGCACAGCCCCATTTGCGTGCACGGACGTGTGCGCAAATTTCCCAGGTGTTCCCTTTTCCCTCCGGGCTGCCAGCACGAAAAGGTTGGTGACCTCTGCATTAAAACACCACATAGTTTTCCAGCTACGATTTCAAAGAAATTGGGAAAGTTTATTTTGTGGCTGTTCTTTTGCAACGGTTTTCTCATTGTTCTTTTGTCTCTGTTTTTGCAATTCTCCTTCTCTTCTTAAGTAGAGGAAGAGAAATAGAATTATGGTCCCGTAGTTCTGTTTTTGAAAAACAAAACAAAAATCACAATACATCGTTAGTTCATTTCGTGACTGTTCAAAGTTACAACAGCGCTGAAAAAAATGGACTTATGACCCTTTTTCACACTTATGACTGTTACAGCATCGTCACGGTCCCATGATCAAAATTGGATACTTGGCAACTGGCTCATATTTACGACAGTTACAGCATCCCGGGGTCACGTGATCAAAATTCAGACACTGGGCAACTGACTCGTATTTATGACGGTTGCACAGTGTCCCGGGGTCGTGTGATCCCCTTTTGAGAACTTCGGACAAACAAAGTCAATGGGGGAGGGGGGGAAAGCCAGATCCACCTCACAACAGTGTTACTAACTTAAGCGCTGAAATGATTCACTTAACAGCTGTGGCCAGAAAAGTTGTAAAATGGGAGAAACCCACTTAACAAACATTTCACTTAGCAATGTGAATTTGGGGCTAACTCGAGAGCTACGTGTGTGGACGAGCGCAAGTTGGAGGAATCCCCATGAAAACGGCAAGGTGTTTATATTACAGCTTACGTGGGAATTATCATATCACACTACGTGCCTAACATAATAGGTGCCCTGACAATATACTGCAATCTGAATTACATCTGATGTTCTTCCCTGGTATTATCCCATCTGTAGAGATATGCAGAGTATTGAAATTAAATCACATTTCCCTTTGTGGTGAGCAGTGGCTGGCGATGACCTTAACGGCTGGGTGATAATAATGTTATTGTGATAAAAGGTTACCCTAGTCTGAACATCATGTCTTTTTTGGGGGGGGTTCTGCAATATAAATATAGTTTTGTTGGTTTATGGTTACAGTTTATCTTAATATAGTTGGTAATGTGGTTCCATTTTTAAGTGGACGTTCTTCCTCCTAATAGCCCCCCTCTTGTTACACATATTATATCTTAAAAGAAGCTTCAGACTATGCTGATTTCAGAGGAAAGGGTTTTTAGTAAGGAGTTCTTGTTGAAATTTGCAGGACTAATAGAATTACTGTACACACCATTTATTTATTTATTTTGGACATACCCCTGAGATGTGAACAAATAACGTGTGAATGCAAACACACGCAACGTGTTTGGGGACAACGTTGTCTGGCCTTCGTGGCTGTAATAAAAATTAAGTTTGAGACTCCCATGTAATGGAGAAATGAAGCACTCTTGTGCATAGGGATTGTCGGTTGTGGCTTAAATGATGTCCTTTTTAACTTCTTGTACAGGACAAGAAGGTGTACGCTGGTGTACAAAATAGAGCTGTGTGTGGCACTTGGTTGCATTTAATTTGATAATCGTTTTGAGAGCAGCACGCTGAACGAAGCTGAAGAGAATTACACGCCCCCAAAGAAATTGACTACTGACTTTACTCTCACTTCTCAAAAGTCATTTAACTTAGGAAATGTAAGTGGGATCCAGGATCTAAAGGAGAGGATTATAGAGGCAGGAGGGGTAAAGAGAGATGTTGATGTAACAGCAATCTAAAATCAGTGGCCCTGTTAAAAAAATCCCCTTCCTTTCTTCCTTGCTCGACCTCATCTGCATTCGTTGTGATTTAATATCGCTTGTCAATTCTATTCGCTTGTTGTTTCATCATGTCAAACATACAGGGCCATCCTTGAAATAAAATTTCCGGTTTCCCCCTCCACACACACACACACACACACAAAAAGGTCTATTCTTCGTGGCCATTCCTGCAATCGTTTCAGAACCAATGTGAAATCCCAGGGACAGACTGAGTAACTCGACAGAATGGTAGGTAGTGCTATCTTTGGATCCTGAAGCATCTTATTCTGAACCATTTCTGAATTGTTACATAATTGTACTACGCATCTCATGTGCTGGTAAGGGGATGTGGGTTATTAACCTACCAGGACTCTCCTTTTGTCAGGCAGAGGTGGTGACCTTGCTGCCATGTTTAATTTTGCTGTGTCTTGGAGGCTGCAAGGAGTTGTGATCGTTGATGTGATCACAATAATGGGAATTTTATCTTTTGGAAGGATTTGGGAGGCTTTTTTGGGGGGGGGAATTAAATCAGGCATCCCCAACCCCCGGACTGTGGACCTGTACCAGGCCACGGCATGCCAGCAACCGGTCTGCACAAACAAGCAAAGCTCCATCTGAGGGATGCAGGTAGCACACAAAACCACACACCCTCCAATCCACAGAAAAACCTCTCCCCACGGAACCAGTCCCTGGTGCCCAAAAGATTAGGGACCTCCGAATTAGATCTTGCATCTCAAAATTTCCTAAAATAAGTGTGCTGTCCCATCTCTCTCTCTCTCTCTCTCTCTCTCTCTCACACACACACACACACACACACACACACACACACACGTAACTGTGGTTTAGTGGGTTTATTAATATCCCCCCACAATTCCCTTCACCAAAAGCCCAGAACTGTCCCAATTATGTCCAGCCACAAGCAGACCGATGCTAATCCACAGAGCAGTGGCCAATGAGTCCACAAGGCACTTGAAAGTTTCCCAAAAATGATCAACTCACCAGGCAAAATTAAATCCACAATACAAGAGGGTTCACGAGACTAGAAAAGTCCAGAGTTCCCAAGGCACGATCCAAGTCAAGGCACGGTGTCAATCCAAAACAAGGCAAGAATCACAACAACTAGAAAACAAACAACTAGGAAATCAATACATTGTTTCCAACATCGCCTCCATCTGTCTGCTGTGCTAAATAGCCAGCTTCTGGTGCAGCCCATCTAGAAGGCTTTCTCCTCTTGAGTAATCTGGCTGACCTCCTCTGCTCCTGCCTTTTCTCTGCCCTACGTGTTCTCAGATCTGATGCAGAAGGCAGTTCCTCTTCCTCATCGCTGAATGGCTGCAGCTTTCCCCACCTGAAGCCTCAGGGCTGTCCTGCTGCAGGTGTGCTTCAGCCAAATCCCTCTCAGACGGCTGCTCAAAGCCATTGACTCACTCCCTTCCAGATGTGACTGGGAATGGTTCATCCTCCTCTGAACTGACATCTGGAGAGGTATCTGGGGAAACGTCCAGGGGAGCCATCACAATAAGTTGAGAAGTTGGGGAGAAATTAAGAGTTGTGGTAATGCTCGTAATGTCTGCAAGATCAAACTGACATCATCCCAAATGAGGAGAGCGAAGAAAGACGAAAGAAACAAAATCTCTAACAAGCGCAGAGTTAAACTGTAGAATTTCCTTGAAACACCTAGAGCTTTGGATGGCTTCCAGTGGGGATTTAGCCACTTAAAGTGTCAAGCTAGAAACTGGGTGTTTGTGAATCCTAATCCCATCTTCGGCACAAAGCCAGCGGAGTGACTTTGGGCCAGTCACTTTCTCTCAGCCCTGGGAAGGAAGCAAGGGCAAACCATTTCTAAAAATCTCACCAAGAAAACTACAGGGTCTTGTCCGGGCAATCTCTTGAGAATCAGACATGACTGAATAAATGGGGGGGGGGGGAGATGGTGATTGAGAAAAGTCGTAGAGCTAAAATTTAGCAATGGGTTACTGAATCAGAGAGATTGTATTTTAATATCTGTTTAAGAACTCCAGAATTGTATCCTGGCAACTTTCAGAACATTTACAACAATTCAAATCAAATGAAAATGTTGGATTTTTTAGACCTTCGGAGCCTTGGTGGAGCAGTGGGCTAATGCCTCCTTAAGTAACATCAGCTGCCTGCAATTAGTGCAGGTTCGAGTCCCACCAGGCTCAAGGTTGACTCAGCCTTCCATCCTTCCGAGGTAGGTAAAATGAGGACCCAGATTGTTGGGGGCAATTAAGCTGACTTTGTAATAATGCCGCTTGGGGGGCCCCCAAAAGCCCTAATAAGCAGGCATATACATAGAATGAAGGCTATTGTTAAGCACATTGGTTTGTGCTTAAATTGTAAGCCGCCCTGAGTCTTCGGAGAAGGGCAGGATATAAATGGGATTAAAATTAAATTAAATTAAATTAAAAAAATTAAATTAATTCACGAGTGCTTTTTTTCATATACTTGTTTAAACTTAACTTTATTTCAACTTCTGGTCTTACTTTTCCACCTCTTGAAGCCAGCAGAATAGCGAAGGAAAGCTCTTATTAAGGAGGGGAAAAATGCCATCTTGAAGAATGCCAAATTAGATTGTTATTAGTATATCTCTTTTCTTTGGATGAAATTGCTGTCATCTGGCTAGTAGCCTCACAGGAATTCTGCATTCAGCTCCCTAGAGAATAATATTATAATTCTGTTTCTCCTAGTGTAGATAGCTATTGGGCTATTGGGCTGACATATTGTGAAAGGGAGTGGAGAGTAGACTAAAACTGTTGTGATTCAGGGTCAGCCCGTGGGTTCGGCAGTTGGGTCAGATGACTCAGAGGAGGAGGAGGGGGGTGTTGAAGAGCTTGCTGAGAATAATATTGAGGCTCCACACAGCCCTCAGCCAGGCCCCTCCCACCTGGTCATGACGCAGACCCAGCTGTGTGAGCCTGACAGCGTGGATGAAGATGACCCACAGCTGGCCCTGTTCAAGGACGCCCGACGCAGGAGGCAGTCAATCAGGAGTAAACAGAGGAAGGCAATGGGGCACCTCGGAAGGAGGCAGAGAGAAGCCACGCCCTGAACTGTATAAAAGGGGAATGCGTGGGAGGGCTGGTTTGCTGAAGGCAACCACTTGAATAGCTCCTATTTCATGGTTCGTGTCTTGTTTACTTTTGTATCCATAAATTTGGCAGGCTTAGTTCCAGCCTCTTGCCTTCTTGTAAAAGGGGTTGTTCCTGCTTTTTCTGCAGGGCTGGTAGCAGGCTGGTACAGAACAAAAACAACAACAACAACAACAACAAAAACCTGAGAAGGGCCAAAAAGGGAAGAGCTGTTCTCATCCTTACAAATAAAGTCAGAAAGGCAGAATATTTTTAATGCAAAATGAAAAGCATGGCAGCCAATAAACTCTTGTTAAGTAACAAAGGAGAAAAATGACAATGCTTAGCATACTACATTTCTCCCCAAAGGAGGATGGTATATACAAGATGGGAAGTTGAAACTCAAATACTTTGGCCACCTAATGAGAAGGAAGGACTCACTGGAGAAGAGCCTCATGCTGGGAAAGGTTGAGGGCAAGAGAAGAAGGGGACGACAGAGAATGAGGTGGCTGGATGGAGTCACTGAAGCAGTAGGCGTGAGCTTAAATGGGCTCCAGAAGAAGGTGGAGGACAGGAAGGCCTGGAGGAGCGTTGTCCATGGGGTCACTATGGGTCGGACACAACTTCGCAGCAAAGGAGGAAGAGGAAGAAGACTCAATTGCCACGATAAGGATTGCGTTGTCGAGAGGACTGAATGGGTCCTATGGGGGACAGATCATCCTTGTGGTGGCTAAAAGTCCACACCAACTTGATGTCACAAAATCAGTTTGAATAAATGAAACGAGCATGGCTGGAAATATTTACCAGCTGATTAAACCAAAAGGTGTTTTAAGGCCTTTGAAAAGGCAAGCATTGGTGGCCAATTTTCAAGGTGTCAGCAGGGACGTGCTTTTCTCACAATGGAAAGAATGTTTTCAGCAGAAGACAACCATGACAGTTGTAGGCATAGATCAGTGACCTGGTAAATACATTCAGAGAAACACATGCATGTTGCTTTGTGTTCATTAACATCAGTATGAAAGAGGTGTAAACACGCTGCTCTTTTACAGTAGCTAATTGGCTTTTCTCTCTTTTTACCAAGATGTTAAAAAAAAAGCTATGGAAGATGCTTTTCTCCCCGCAGTATCTGTATTACAACAGCAACATAAAGTGCTAATCCTAAACATTTTCTTATTTGAAGCTCACAGAATTACTCTTTCTTCTTAGGACCAATATTGAGTAGACAACTATACAACCACAAAAAGTAAAGACACACTCTTTTTACATCCAATTTCCTCTCCTGAATGGCTTGCAAGGACAGTATATTTCTCTGTCTCTCTCCCCCCCACACACACGCTTCTTTTCAAACATTAAACCATCAGAGGCAACTTGTAGACACAATTTGAGGTTAGAAGTTCATAGACTTAATGAGACGTTCAGTGCTTAAAGCATAGGTTTGAGAAAATTTATGTTTCTAATTCTCTCTTAATGGTTTTGCTGCTGTGGCTGTAATTTAGATGCGTCTCTGTACACCAGAGAAAGGACAAGATAGGGAAGAGGACAAAAAAAAAAAGAATAGCAAGGAATCCTCCAATTCTTGGTGACAAACTAAAGAATGCTGTTTGATGGATATAGAGTTTTCGTTAGCTGCATGTACTGATTGCCCTGATCTTAAATAGCATCCGTCAATGCAGTGAGGATTGTAGAAACCTTTTAGCCAAGGAATTTCAGTTTCAATTAACATATGGTACATAACTCAGGCATCTTTTTTTTACATATTGGTGACCAAAACTGGATGCAGTATTTCAAGTGTGGCCTTACCGAGGTGTTGTAAAGTGGTATCCTTCTTTCCTATCAATGGTCAAGTACACTGGGGGAAAAGGTGCTAATCCTAAACATTTTCTTATTTGAAGCTCACAGAATTGCAGTGTCGACACCCAGCTTAGGAATCCAGATAAAACCCCAGATTAATTCCATTTCTGAAAACCTTACTGTTTATTGAATACACTGCATGATTATGTCGAAGCAAAACTAACTCTGAGGTTCTCACCACCAGTTCGTAGACTTAAGCAATAGTTTTCCCAGCCAATCCCCCCAACATCTTATGTAATCCATATCAACAAGTCCACTTTGTTATGGGAACAGTCTGCTTCAAATCCACACCTGTTCTGGTATCCTTGACAAGGCTTCAGGCTTCCACGGTCTGCAGCTGAATCGAAGGACTTTCGTTTCTCCATCTACCCACTTGAAAGTAACACCTATTAGCCAATTAAGATAAATTATAACCCAGAAAAACAGGGCAACTTCACCAGGAGAATTAAAATACCATCACTAATAAACAGCGTGGCATATTTACAGGCAGAGCTGCTCCTTCTATCCAGATTTAATAACTTGTCTTTTGGACTTAAGATTTACAGATATTATAATAATTTAACATTAAAATATACTATGTAGCCATGTAGCACTATAGACTGAATAAAGGGCCACCTGAAATAAGAAGAATAATAAGATTAAACTCTGCCCCCCCCTGTAATTTTTTTTTCTTTTTTTAAAGGTTTTCTCCTCCATTTTTGGTAATAAACCACCCAAATGAATTTTTCCTTTCTATTTGCTAAATCCTGCCATTTTGATGAGTGCAGTCTTAAATTTTTAGTTCCTGAAATTTCGCTGAATCATGCATTGAACTGGCCCTGGATTGTAGCTCTCAGATATACAGACTTCCAAGCATAGATTTAGAAACCGTGCAAAGTTACTACAGCGCTGAAAAAAATGACTTGTGCCTTTTTTTCACACTTACGACTGTTGCGGCTTCCCCACGGTCTCGTGATCAAAATCCAGATGCCTGGCAACTGACTCATATTTATGACGGTCGCAGTGCCTCGGGGTAAAATGGTCCCCTTTTGCGACCTTCCGACAAGCAACGTCAACAACCGTGAACAAGT
>NC_138207.1:102095121-102135121 GCF_964194415.1 Vipera berus | reverse complement strand
GCCCACCCAGTAGGCCATACGCACTCTAGCCACGCCCACCCAGTAGGCCATGCCCACCCTGGCCACACCCACCCGGCCCCCCGAGGGCAACCACAATGCTGATGTGGCCCTCAATGAAATTGAGTTTGACACCCCTGTTTTAGAGAGTCGTTGAGGCCACTTGAAGGTTTGTCTGTGTCCTCAGGGTCACCTGAGTGGTGCAAATGGGTGTGGAGCCTTCTTGGAATTGCTGAAGGGACTCTGTTGTAGACTGGAGATTCCCCCCCTTCCAGTCAGACCTGAAGAAGCTTCTGGGGTGAGAAGCGAAAAGTCTTCAAGGAGAAAAAAGAAAGTCCAGGTGCCTCATGAAAAAGCACCTTTGGGATAGTTTTGTTGAGTTTCACTTCAAATAAACTTGATAATTCTTTGGTTTCTTTCTTGATTAAAATGTTCGGTATCAGCCGGTCGCCCAGAACCAAATGTGGATGGCTGTGAATCATGGCTGAGCATAGTTATTGTTTCGATCTGTCCCCTTATTTGCTATCACATTCAGCACAAAGAAATAACATATCATAAATAATCCTCATAACGTTAGCAGTGATATATTGGATCCGTACGGGGGGGGGGAAAGTCTCATCTTTGCCCAAAAGCTGACAGTTTGACAGTGTATGGCAAGACTTAACTTCCCCTGCTTGAATGAATGAAGCGAGTTAATCACACATACATCGATAGAGTACGCCAGATTTATGTCTGCAGTGGGATAAATTTTTGTTTTCACGAGCTGCTATTTGAGAGTTCCTTTTCTGAGCTGACTCTTTCGTGTTTCTTCTAGAATCATGTCAAACTCATGACATTGCACAACGTATCAAGACGGTTTTGCCATTGCCGGCAATGGGGTGGGCGTGACCTCCGAATAACGCATCCGGCCTGCGGGCCAGCAGTTTGACACCCCTGATTAGAGCATGGCCAGCTTCAGCAGGATAGGAGAGAGCCTGTTGTGATTCAGGGTCAGCCTGTGGGTTCGGCAGTTGGGTCGGACGACTCAGAGGAGGAGGAGGGGGGTGTTGAAGACCTTGCTGATGGGGTTGGAGATCTTGCTGATGAGAGCCCTCAGCCAGGCCCCTCCCACTTGGTCACCATGGAGACCCAGCTGTGTGAGCCTGACAGTGTGGATGAAGATGACCCACAGCTGGCCCTGTTCAAGGACACCCGACGCAGGAGGCAGTCAATTAGGAGTAAACAGAGGAAGGCAATGGGGCTTCTCGGAAGGAGGCAGAGAGAAGCCATGCCCTGAACTCTATATAAGGGGAATGTGTGGGGAGGGCTGGTTTGCTGAAGGCAACCGCTCGGATAGTTCGTGTTTCTTAAAGCTCCTGTTTCTTGGTTCGTGTCTTGTTTGTTTTGTAGCTATAAATTTGGCAGGCGTAATTCCAGCCTCTTGCCGTTTGTAAAGGGGTTGTCCTTGTCTTTTCTGCAGGGCCGGTAGCAGGCTGGTACAGAACAGAGCCTTTGACTGTTCTGTTGGAGGTTCAGAAATTAAGGAGGTTTGGACCGGGACTGTAGCCAAATGAGAAGTTTACAGGATATCCTTGGCATAGTGTCTAGGTAGCCAGAAGCAACCAGAACCAATCGTAAATAGCTTTAGTCAGCAACTTCATTCTTTCTACCTGTGTTACAAGAATCGTCTCCAGACTGCTTGCCTTGTTCTGGGAACAGCCAAGTTAGGATCTCAGGGAACTTGGAGATGGTCAAGCTTATGCCATTTGCAGCTCTGCATGGACTCAAGGCTTATTTCCCCACTTCACCCCTCCTTCCATTCTAGCTGGCAGTTCCCCAACATTAGGCTAGAAATAAAGTCCTGAAATCAGACTGCAAACGACCACTTGGGTATTGTTGCCAAGAAAATGGAACATTTTTGAGAAGGGGTGTGGTGTAGTAATTAGGATGGTGAACTTACAGTACAATACAATAACAGAATTGGAAGGGACCTTGGAGGTCTTCTAGTCCAACCCCCTGCTCAGGCAGCAAACCCAATACCATTTCTGACAAATGGTTGTCCAGTCTCTTCTTAAAAACTTCCAGTGTTGGAGCATTCACATCTTCTGGAGGCAGGTTGTTCCACTGGTTAATTGTTCTAACTGTCAGGAAATTTCTCCTTAGTTCCAGGTTGCTTCTCTCCATGTTTATTTTCCATCTGTTGCTTCTTGTCCTGCCTTCAGGTACTTTGGACAATAGCTTGACTCCCTCTTCTTTGGGGCAGCCCCTGAGATATTGGAACACTTCTATCATGTCCCCCCTCATCCTTCTCTTCATTAAACTAGACATACCCAATTCCAGCAACCATTTCTTATATGTTTTAGCCTCCAGTCCCCTGATCGTCTTTGTTGCTCTTCTCTGCACTCTTTCTAGAGTCTCGACATCTTTTTTACATCGTGGTGACCAAAACTGGATGCAGTATTCCAGGTGTGGCCTTACCAAAGCCTTGTAAAGTGGTATTAGTACTTCACGTGATCTTGATTCTATCCCTCTGTTAATGCAGCCTAGCACTGTGTTGGCTTTTTTGGCAGCTGCAGCACACTGCTGGCTCATATTGAAGTGATTGTCCACTAGGACAATCCATTCCATTGTTCCATTCAAAGCCAGACCACTGGATAGCTTTGGACCCATTGTTTTAGCTGATTTATCCTGAAATTCAATAAGCTTTTCAATATAACCTACAGTATGTGCCATTTGGGGGAAATCATATGAATGAGCATTTTCCATTCATAATATTTCTGTAGAAAAATGTTCTGTTTCAGTGCTGGTGTCTAAATATACAGTTTTAAAGCTGTACATATAGATACAGGAAACACAGGCTATAATAATAATAATAATAATAATAATAATAATAATAATAATAATAATAATAATAATAATAATAATAATAATAATAATAATAATAATAATAATAATACAGGAAACACAGTCCCAATAATAATAAATAAATATTCAGCCTATGCATGAAACTGAATTGTAAAGTTATGACTTGATTAAAGTCCTATTATGAAATCCAGATTAAAATTCAAGCTTGTCCATGACTATTTTGATACCAAGCTTTCCAGTAGCGTCTTTGGTTCCAGACTTTTGAAATGTTAATTAAAAATGGAAGAAAAGGAAGTCCTTTTTCTTTGTCTGGGCTCCAGAAGGCTGAAAAAAAGAGAAAAGCTATGTTCTGGTTTTTGATTGAGTACATCATTACTGAATGCATTTAACATAATTTATCATTACTTGCCACTTAGTTAAATGGCAATGGAACAGATGTGGAAAAAAAATGCAAGGACGATTTTTATTTCCTTTATGTGACCTTTTGTTTTTCTGATAGATTATTCACAACTGACTCAGAATTCCTTCAGTGGTCCTTTCACAGCTTGTCGAGTGTATTTATGTGCCATTGTTGCAAAAACAAGCTTTGCAAATTGTAAAGCAGTGCTAATGGAAATTTCAGATCCTCGTTAGACATTTTTGCACCATCCCATTATAGAGGATACATCTGTACAGTCAGCAGGCAATCAGGTCCTAAGTGGAAAAGACTTAAATGGACGTGCAACACATACACACAATCTTGAGTCCCTGCCATCATCTCTTTTAAGTTCAATATAAAAAGGTAAAGGTAAAGGTTCCCCCGCATATGTGTGCTAGTCGTTTCCGACTCTAGGGGCCGGTGCTCATCTCCGTTTCAAAGCCGAAGAGCCAGCGCTTGTCCGAGGACGTCTCCGTGGTCATGTGGCCGGCATGACTAGACGCCAAAGGCGCACAGAACGCTGTTACCTTCCCACCGGAGTGGTCCCTATTTTCTACTTGCATTTTTACGTGCTTTCGAACTGCTAGGTTGGCAGAAGCTGGGACGAGTAACAGGCGCTCACTCTGCTACGTGGCACTCGGGATTCGACCCGCCAAACTGCCGACCTTCTGATCGACAAGCTCAGCGTCCTAACCCACTGAGCCACCACGTCCCTTTAAGTTCAATATGGGTCGATATTATTGAAATAAAAGGTAGAAAATTCCCTTAGACTTTTGTTCTGAGAATGCAGGCTAAGACAGTACAGGTAGACATGGGATAATGAGAGGAATTGGGACCAGAATCGCCGTCGCTAAGTGACATGGTCATAAACCATGATGTCATATAACCACATGGCTTAATGACAAAAATTCCAGCAGTCATTTTTAAGCAAGGATTGTATGGATCGTTAAGTGAAGATTTCACACACAGCCACGGCTTCCAACTTCCCACTGGCTTTATTTATGGGAAACCAGCAGGGAACTGCTGAAATTGTGGTCATATGACCACAATATGATGGCTGGAACTATGAGGACCCATTATAAGTACATTTGTTCAGTATGATCATAAAATGGGAAAAGTCACTGAACGATTGCTTGCAATCTGGGGACCTCCTGAACACGATAGGAAATTATCCCTTTCTATGTTTTGTTTTGTCCCAGGCTATTTGTCCATCTTAATTGGAACAACAACTATTGAGGAATATCAGATGGGAAATTGGGGTTTGAAATCATTAGTAACTCCACAACATCTTCAGTTCAGATTTGGGATGGAAAAATAAAACCATCGGTTGGTCTGCAAACTGTTAAGTTTCAGGGATGCACAATGCCGGTTGATAAATAGAAAGCTGAATATTGGACAGCTCACTAACTCCTTTGCTACTGCTAGCTAGATATTACTGTGTACCGGGACATTCCAATCAACCTTATTTTTTTTAGGAATTTGCATTGGTTTACACTCCAGATATCTTGTCTCAGGCAAGATAAGAATGAAGCATGACTTATAGCAATTAAATATCTGGTGAATAACCAATAAAATAAAATAAAATGTAATTCAGCACACAGGCTGGGATTGTTGTTGTTGTTGTTAGCTGCGAACTCGTGTCCGACACATCGCGACACCTTGGACAACGTTCCTTCAGGCCTTCCTGTCCTCTACTGTTCTGTACCAGCCTGCTACCGGCCCTGCAGAAAAGGCAGGGACAACCCCTTTACAAACGGCAAGAGGCTGGAATTAAGCCTGCCAAATTTATTAACATAAAACAGAGCAAGACAAGACACCAACCATGAAACAGGAGCTATGAAACAGGAAGTATCCAAGTGGGTGCCTTCAGCAAACCAGCCCTCCCACACATTCCCCCTTAAATACAGTTCAGGGCGTGGCTTCTCTCTGCCTCCTTCCGAGGTGCCCCATTGCCTTCCTCTGTTTACTCCTGATTGACTGCCTCCTGCGTCGGGCGTCCTTGAACAGGGCCAGCTGTGGGTCATCTTCATCCACGCTGTCAGGCTCACACAGCTGGGTCTGCGTCGTGACCAGTTGGGAGGGGCCTGGCTGAGGGCTCTCATCAGCAAGCTCTCCAACCCCCTCACAGCAAGCTCTTCAACACCCCCCTCCTCCTCCTCTGAGTCGTCCGACCCAACTGCCGAACCCACAGGCTGACCCTGAATCACAACATCTGCCATCTTCTGGAGTCCCTTTAGGCTCACGCCTACTGCTTCAGTGACTCCATCCAGCCACCTCATTCTCTGTCGTCCCCTTCTTCTCTTGCCCTCAACCTTTCCCAGCACCTTTTTTTAAAAAAATCTCCTCCCTAGTCTATAAAATGTGAGAATTTCTCATGTGGCTGCCAAATTTCTCATGTGGCTGCCCTGAGTCCTTCGGGAGAAGGGCGGTATACAAATATAATAAAATAAATAAAGTGCGAATGTATGCATTGTAACATTACTTTTTCAGCTCTGAGAAGATCATAAGGCTACATATGTTCAGTTTGTTTATTACAGCCGAAGGCCACACATCAATCAAACATCCAAATAAAACAGAAATAAAGAAAACCATCACAAGAGGACATAGCAATACATCACAATCCATGATGCAATCAATGGGTGGACCAAGGCTACTTATGATTTAACCCTATATTGTCTACATATAGAAAACAATTAGAACATTGGACCTAAAACTTTCAGGTCCACTTCCTAAAGCAGATTCAACATAAACTTGTCCTTTTGGAGTAATGGAGATTCCTCTCAGATTCTTCAACTCTATAGTCTGGTTCATCAGTCCCCAATCTTTCCAGCTTGGTGGTCCAGCCTGGCGCAGACGGGGGCCATATGAGTGGCAGGCGTACACGTGTTTGCACATCTCCACTTGTGCAAGCTTTGCGTGTTAGTGCAGCTATCCTCCGTTCACGCAAGTGGAGCTTCGCCCGTGAATGGAGGCTAAAACATACAAAGAACGGTTGGTGGAATTGGGTTTGTCTAGTTTAATGAAGAGAAGGGTGAGGGGTGACATGATAGCAGTGTTCCAATATCTCAGGGGGTTGCCCCAAAGAAGAGGGAGTCAAGCTATTCTCCAAAGCATCTGAAGGCAGGACAAGAAGCTATGGATGGAAACTCATCAAGGAGAGAAGCAACCTAGAACTAAGGAGAAACTTCCTGACAGTTAGAACAATTAACCAGTGTAACTACCTGGCTCCAGAAGTGGTGAATGCTCCAACACTGGAAGTTTTAAAGAATAGACTAGACAGCCATTTATCTGAAATGGTAGAGGGCTTTCTGCCTGAGCAGGGGGTTGGACTAGATGACCTCCAAGGTCCCTTCCAACTTTATTATTATTATTATTATTATTATTATTATTATTATTATTATTGTTATTGTTGTTGTTGTTGTTGTTGTTATTGTTGTTGTTGTTATTGTTATTGTTATCATCATCATCATCATCATCATCATGCAAGCTCCATTCATGTGAGTGGAGGGTGCACGTGTGCCCGCTGCTCACACAAATAGAGCTGTGCACGTGTGCGTGCCTACTACTCATTTGTCCCACAGACCTGTTTCGAACAGGCCACGTCCAGGTAGCGACTGGGGAAGGGAGAGAGGGGAACTGGGCTGCATGAGCAGTGGGATCACACACACACACACACACACACACACACACACACACACACAGAACTCAACTCATTCGAGCGGTGAGCCTGTGGACACACATACACACACAGCTCGACTGCAAGTCGAGCTGGATGTTCATGTGCCCTGGCACACCACTTGTGTGATTTGTCCTGTGTGCAAGAGTTGAGCTGCGTGCACACTTGCATGCCGGTCCACCTCTTACGCAGCCTGGTTCCAAATAGGTCCTGGGTTGCAACCCGGGGATTGGGGACCTCAGTCTTAGAGAATTCAGCTTTGTCTTGATGGCTTCCTTATCTTTTGCTGTTAGAGCACTAGAATTAAGTGTTCCCTTCCAGCGTCTTTGCAAGATGAAGGTTTGGAGTTGTGACATTTTATGGCAGAGATTTTCCCCCAATTTAAATAGGTGAATATGAATTATTTACTGTCGCCCTCAATATAAAGAAGGCACGATTTAGTTTATTGCTGAAGGTCACCGTTGATAAGCATGTCTGCAAACGCATGTCAGAGAAGGCGATGGCTTGGCGGAGAAGCCTGCTGTGGCCAGCCAGAAAAGCTTCAAAGAAGTGTGCACACATTTGCCAGGAGTCAGCTAGTGACAGAAAATTGTCCATCAAATATTTATTCTGTATAAATAGGGGAGCATTATGGAAACATATGCATAGCTCTGTAGGTGTGTAATCTCTTTTTGAGATGAATGCATTTGTTTCCCCTGAGATGTGACCTTGTATGAAGGGTCCATGGTTGTTATTCATTGCGACTGTATGCACACATTTAGCATGTTCAGGGAATATCAGCATCATTCATAACAAACTGCGATGACATCAATGGCTCATTTACTGTGACTGTATATTAAGGTCAGGATATCTCAAACCCATCATGATGTCCGCTACGTTGGTAGACTAGAAGACCTAAAGTGGGTTACGCGTAACATTCTTTCCAGTAGCTCTATGAAATTCCTGATAAAATACTCTTCATGAATTACTACTATTTCTGGAAGAATTGGACAAACGGAAACTTCACACATTATTCTCTCCAAATTGCTCTAGGCCTAGGCTACTCATAAGAGCCTCCGTTTGTTCCAGTAGGACTTGAAGAGTCTTCACTGCAGCCCTTGCATCAGAACTAATTAACTGAAGCAAAGTGCTTGAATTTGAATAAATTAAGCCTGTTGCCCTTTCACCTTGCAAAAATAAATAAATAAATAAAAAATACTCTATCCAAAGCATGGAGGGTTTAGGTAGATGCGTTGGATATGCTTAGGCATCGGATTGGCATTTCTGGAGATGCAGAATGTAGAATCCTGGGTGTCACTCATACAGTATATTGTCATAGCCTTGATAGATACATTCTCTGGCAAATTTAATCCTGGGGAAGCAGATTTCATTTACTCAAATCAAATTCTAGCTGTCTGAACAAGAGGTTTTGTTCAATGGCTCATGGTATATTACTGGCTGGATGCTCCTTGCTCTTATCCAGCAGCTGAATGTGCGTTCTTTTTTTTTAGCCTTTCTGACACTAGGAAATATGGGGAAAGAAAGCGTGTAAAATGGCTGAGAATCTGCGCTGTCCCTCAGCAGAGTTACTCCTTAAGGCGGGGGGGGTGTGTGTCTTCAAACTTGGCCCTTTTATGACTTGTGGACTTCAACTCCCAGAATTCCTCAGCCAGGCACACGTGGCTGGATGGTGGGGAACGGAAGGATTTATACTCCTTGCAGACCGCTGGTCGTTTGCCTTCTTTTAGAGAGTCGTTGAGGCCACCTGGGGGTTTACCTGTGTCCTCAGGGTCACCTGAGTGGCGCGAATGGGTGTGGAGCCCTAACCCTGGGTCCCTCCTCCAAGTGGCCTCAATGACTCTCTAAAAGAAGGCAAATGACCAGCGGTCTGCAAGGACCTGGGGGACTGAGAAGCTCCATAGACATTTAGCACTACATATAAACCAGAAGTGCCTAAAAGATGAGACACGTGTTGCCTACTCAAAAGGTAAAGTTTCCCCCGCACACGCGTGCTAGTCGTTTCCGACTCTAGGGGCTGGTGCTCATCTCCGTTTCAAAGCCGAAGAGCCAGCGCTCGTCCGAGGATGTCTCCGTGGTCATGTGGCCGGCATGACTAGATGCCAAAGGCACACGGAATGCTGTTCCCTTCCCACCATAGTGGTCCCTATTTTTCTACTTGCATTTTTACGTGCTTTCGAACTGCTAGGTTGGCAGAAGCTGGGACGAGTAACAGGCGCTCACTCTGCTACGCGGCACTCGGGATTCGACCCGCCAAACTGCCGACCTTCTGATCGACAAGCTCAGCCTCCTAACCCACTGAGCCACCACGTCCCTTTGCCTACTCAAGCCAGCTGCAATTAATCTCCCAGGAATGATAGCTTTCCAGATTCCTAACTACCTTAGGGACTTAATAGATGGTAAAGGCAAGAGCTGGCTAGTTTGCAGCAATATTATTTAGCCTCAGGTACTTCTTTGTCTTTCATATTCTACCTACTTTTCAACGTTTACCCTTGGCCCCAAATGTTGCATTGGCAAGTGAAAAAAGTGAGTTTCTATTAAAAGTTTTAAAAAAATAGTTTTTGGGGTTGTTTTTTTAAAAAAGAAAGGGAGCAAGTCTTTTCCATTTTTTCTCTCTCTGGTTTACAACCTCCGTGTGTTAAGGTATTGGTCTTAGCGAAAGGGAGAGCCAGCCAAGGTTCATCGTTTGGATAAAATGAATGGGACTCTGAATGCAAGCCACATTGGCAAAGCTGGAATAAAAATCAAGTAAACAAATATTTTGTGTCGCAGGATAATCTCCCAGACCACAGAACGGCATATTTAATCAACGGGAAATTAATTTCTGAAGATGTACTAGTTTGGGGATAGGACCGGCTCTTGGTTAACTGGGGGGAAATGCTTCAGAGGCAGGCAACCTTGTGCTCTCCAGAGCCATTAGACTACAGTTCTCATAATCCCTTGCCACTAGCTGGGGCTGATGGGAAATATTGTTTGTTTATTAATCAACCTCCACAAAAAAAAAAGAAAGAGAGAGAGAGGGTTTGAGAAATGCAATGATGGTTTTCCCCTATTTATGGAATGGCCATGGTCGATTGGTAGGGCGGTGTATAACAAAATTTGGTTTGCTTCTGGCAGAGCGTGTCATGTGAACCTGGCTTCTTTGCCAAACTGCAGTTAAACCAAACATTGGCTTAGCCACCCGTACGTCCCTAGGCAGCATTTTGATCATCCCTTTATAGCTTTTTGGATTACATTTCGCTGTAGGGCAAAATGGTCAAAGAGTTTGAATGCTTTGCCTACGCAACACACATAGACCCACAAACACACGCGATCACCTTCCAGATTCCTTCCGTGGTTTCCTGAAGGCAGGCAGAGTTTGCGCGCTTTGGCTTATCTTTATTTTATTTGAATTCTATTATGAAGTGATCCAGTCCTGCAGAACCGGTGAGGTTTTAGATCCCCTCTTTTCTACTCTCGGCAGACAGCGGGGGGCATAAACAAGACAGTCAAGGGGTTAATATCATTTGTGACTGATCGGACTCCTTGGCGATGATATTCCTGCAAGAAAGAGGATCAGGAAAGTCCGAAACGCCCATTTTTTGCTTCGATTCAGGCCAGTTGGCAGACGTGATACGCCCCAGGGTGGGTAGAACCCACAACCTTCAAGGGATTTGGTGAAGGGTCGAAGCTGTTCTAAAGTTACTGAGAGAAGCCAGTTAATTTGAAGATGAGTGTACTTTGTCTGTCTTTTTTTTCTCCTGGATATGGAGTGAAAGTTCCCTTAAAAAAAAAATTACAAAACAAAGTCTGCTTTGTTGCTGTGTGTGTGTGTGATATATTTTTACAGCCTCTGTCTGTGTTGCTGAAATAACCCCCTCTCTCATGTTAACTCTTATTATTATCTAGGAGCCGTTCCGCAGACTCACTGATGTAGGTTATTTATTTCCCTGCCCTCCTCCCTTCCCGCATGGCACCCAGACCCAAGGAGTAACTCCATGCATGATGCAACTTTGGTTGTTGGATCCCTTGTTCCCGGTCTCCACTGCTTGGTGCATGCTTCTCCTAACAGCCAGAATGCGGAATGCAATCAAAGCATTTCAATGCATGATTAAAGGAAAAAAAAAAGAACATGGATCAGTAATATTTTGTAATACACGAGGATGGTTTGGATGCTATCTTGACTGGACAATCCCTTAAGTCAGGGGTCTTCAAACTTGGCCCTTTTATGACTTGTGGACTTCAACTCCCAGAATTCCTCAGCTAGCAAAGCTGGCTGAGGAATTCTGGGAGTTGAAGTCCACAAGTCATAAAAGGGCCAAGTTTGAAGACCCCTGACTTAAGTCCATGTTTTCTCGATGCTTTCAACATCAAAACTCTTGACTGTATTGGGAAGGTCTCAACAGGGGACAGCCCTTAGGTCAGGGGTCCCTGAGACCCGGTCCACGGATTGGTACCGGTCCACAGCATGCCAGCAACTGGTCTGCACAAACGGGCAAAGCCCCATCCGTGGGATGCAGGCAACACGCAAAACCACACACCCTCCGGTCCATGGAAAAACCTCTACCCACGGAACCAGTCCCTGGTGCCCAAAAGGCTGGGGACCTCTGCCTTAGGTGATTCAGTTGCTCTCAGAAACTAAGCAGTATTTGGATCGGGAACGGCGAGAGAATTTAAGGGAGGTTTGGTTAGATCGGGATGTCAAAGTCATTGCAGGTAATGGCAATCAGTTTTTTGTGGCATTGCCGGAAAAAAACCTGGCAGATGCCTGCTCCAGGTGTCAAGTTCATCACGAAGGCATATTTATAGAGAGAAAGGCAGGCGCAATTGTCCAAGATTGAAAATAATGTTTCCCCCGCCGGGTTATTTACCTCCATTTGAAGCTTTAGCTCTTAAACATAACTTAAGATGAAAGAGATAAGGCGCACACGTTGTTTGTGGTAAAAGCTTTTTTTTCCCCCCTCTTCCTCCATTATATTCTTCCATAAAAACACTATTAATATTTCTGCCAAGTGCAGAACTTGCTCAAGCCGGAGGCCAAAAATGTGTGTGGAATTTTGAGGGACAGTGATAAGAAGGAAGGGAATGGATGAAAGTGCATTTCCCTTAAATCAAGAGAATGAAAAAGAGCTTAAAAAAATGTAGAGTCAGATCCCATGAGAAAAATGTTGAATGCTAGAGAAGATCATATCTGAGGCTCTTTATTTCTCCTTTCCCTTCTCCTGATTTATAACAACTACATTTCTTTCTCCTATCCCTTTATATTATTATTATTATTATTATTATTATTATTATTATTATTATTATTATTATTATTATTATTATTATTTGTTGTTGTTGTTGTTGTTGCTGTTGTTGTTGTTTTGTTGTTGTTGTTTTTATTCTGACACCATTAACAAAGAAAGATATAAGATAAAGGTAATAAAAATTTCCCAGTCATGCTTTATCAGTAACTGATAAAAGGTCAGTGTTTAAAGCAGCCGTCTGCAAGGAGTATAAATCCTTCCACTCCCCACCATCCAGTCAAAGCTGAAGAAGCTTCTTGGATGAGAAGCGAAATGCCTTTCAAGAAAAACAAGAAAGGACTGCTGCAGAAGTTTGGAAGTATATTGATTTTACAGTGCATTAAAAAAGGGGCCTTGGAGGTCTTCTAGTCCAACCCCTTGCTCAAGCAGGACAACTAGCCTAGACCATTCAGACATGTGGCTGTCCGGTCTCTTCTTAAAAGCCTCCAGTGATGGATCACCCACAACTTCTGAATGCAGCTTCTGCTCCTCTGGTTGTCCCAAAGGTGCTTTTTCAGGAGGCAATGGGACTTTCTTATTTTTCTTTGAAGACATTTCACTTCTCATCCAAGGAGCTTCTTCAGCTCTGACTGGATGGTGGGAAAAGGGAGGATTTATACTCCTTGCAGACAGCTGCTCATTTGCATCCTTTATGCTCCACACACACCTTGTCTGCAAGGAAAATAAATCCTTCCATTCCCCACCATCTGTGGAATTACACAATATTGCAGGGTTAATTATTAATTAATTCCAACACTGATATTATTAGAAGTGAAGCCCGCCAAGGTCTGTCATTCTGCAGTATCTAGCAAAATGGGTTTAGAATGGCTCGGTCCGGTGGAAAGGATCAGGATCAGTGGTGGGATTCAGCCGGTTTGCACCACTTCAGCAGAACCGAGAGCTAATTTTTTGTTGCCCGGGCCAGAACAGACTTCCGGAAGCGGCATCCGAACCGGTTGTTCACCTATTTGAATCCCACCACTGCTATCAGGACTATATGATCAGTTGCTATTCCGAAAGGATTTATTGCTCAAGCCCAAAGACAAGAATCTAGTTCCTCTAAAGCTCAGTGCTAAATAAGGCGTCAACCGAATTCAAGAGGGATTTGGGTTGGGACTGTTCATGGCAACGTAATGACTCTAAGCTGATGGTGCATTTGAGTCCGCCCTCCAGTTCTGCCTGCTCTTCTACTACACCTCACATTGATCCCAAAGGGTGCTGCGTTAACGTTCTCTTTTGGAAAAAAAAATAATATTTGTCGAAATACACCTTAAAAAATCAGATGAAGTCCAAATTATCAGAACTTTGGTAAATAAGCTCTCAGCTCAGTCCTGCCAGAAGCCACTTTTAACAGATTGTAAATCTCCCTTTCGAACCAGGGTTTGTCTCTATAAAAAAACATAAACCTGCCTGATTTTGCTTCAGGATTGATTGTTATTCTCTAGGATTCTTTGACAGATAGGAAGGAAATGGGGGAAGGAAATTTGTTTTTGTTATTGCCCATCTTGAGCATGAAAGTGAAAATTTACGTAGATACCTCTGGTTGTAAAAGTACAAAGAAAAAAAACAACATCTTAGCTTTTTTTTTTTTTACTTTTGATGGGATTCTGTATGTGCACATTTCTGTACCTATTGTGCAAAGAGGACTAGTTTTCAGATTGTACTGTCTGGCATTTAATAGTGCAATGTTAAAGCAATAACACTCACTTCTCAAAGAAAACATGACATATATACGAGAGAGAGAGAGAGTGACAGAGAGACAGAGAAAGAAAGAGAGAGAGAAAGAGATTGAGAGAGACAAAGCGAGACTGCAACGCATCTCTTATGCAGAAATATTCATTAACATTAACTGCTCATTGAACAAAAGAGACTGCCTTGAATGCACTTAAATCCTGCATTTCATCTTATTTGAGTTTGGTTAAGATTGAATTCACCTGGAAGCAGGGCAGCTGAAATAAATGGTCAGATTGTAATAGAAGTGATGGGTCTACAAAAAAAACACAACCCCATCCAGAATGCACCCAGTGCTGCTACTGGTTAGAGAAGACAGTAGTACTGTACTATTAAACAAACTGGCTGCAATACAAATGCTTGGTTTAGAAATTTATCCATCCGGAATGACGAGGCGTGGAAATAATGATAAGACAACGTGGTGTATCACGAAATTTGCCCCTGATAAATGGATGTTTTCGACGGCCGATTAAATGACCGGCAGCCATTTTGTCCTGGGCCAACTTTTTAAATGTGCTAAAAAACCTTTGCACTTTGTTTATCATCCAGACTGAAAATTTATCAAAGAATCGCATTTATGAGAAAGGCTGATAGTTCATCAAACAGTGCCTGGAGTCAATTTATCATAATTTCCAGTTTTGGACCTGCAAATCAGATAAAACCTGGTACTCAATAACCTTTTGTTGTTGTTGTTGTTGCTGGAACTGAATTATTTGTGCCATCTTCAAAACCTTTTTAACTCCAGACAGAGTAATAGGTTAAACTGTCAAGAAGATAAAATATATTTAAAACAACATTAATCTAGTTTGTCACCCAGCCTTGGGCACTACATCTGTAAGAGGTCATCAAGACATATCATTCAGATTTGCTAGTTATTTATCTTTATGGAATTCAGTATTTGCTCCAAAATATATAGATCCATCACTTTGACTTTTGATCAGTCCAAAATCAGTCCTGCACCTGTTGGCCTGTCCTATTGTCATCTGTGTTTAAGAGGTGATATCTCTTCTGCTGCTGTTTATCACTCAGACTGAAAATTTCTCAAATAATTATATTTAATGAGTAAGGCTTGATAGTTCATCAAATAATTTTTGGAGTCAATTTATCACTATGTACAGTTTTGAGCCTGCAAATCAGACTGAACCTGATATTCAATAACCTTTTGGTTGTGACCCAAAACTTTAAAAAAACCTCTGTCTGTCTGTCTGTCTGTCTGTCTGTCTGTCTGTCTCTCTCTCTCTCTCTCTCTCTCTCTATCGTGTAGCAATTATATCTATCATGTATCAGTTATGTCTGTCTGTCTATCTATCTCTATCTATCTATCTGTCTGTCTGTCTGTCTGTCTGTCTGTCTGTCTATCTATCTATCTATCTATCTATCTATCTATCTATCTATCTATCTATCTATCTATCTATCTATTGTGTAGCAATTATATCTATCTATCGTGTATCAGTTATGTCTGTCTGTCTATCTATCTATCTATCTATCTATCTATCTATCTATCTATCTATCTATCTATCTATCTATCTATCTATCTATCTATGTCTATAGCTAGCTAACTATCATCTATCTATCACTCTGTCTGTCTGTTTGTCTCTCTCCAGCTAACTATCATCTGTCTGTCTGTCTCTCTCTCTCTCTCTCTCTCTCTCTCTCTCTCTTTCTCTACCTACCTACCTACCTATCTATCTATCTATCTATCTATCTATCTATCTATCTATCTATCTATCTATCTCTATAGCAAGCTAACTGTCATCTATCTATCACTCTGTCTGTCTGTTTCTCTCTCTCCAGCTAACTATCATCTGTCTGTCTATCTGTCTGTCTGTCTGTCTGTATCTATCTATCTATCTATCTATCTATCTATCATCTATCTATCAATCTATTTATCTATCTATCTATTGTGTAGCAATTATATCTATCTATCGTGTATCAGTTATGTCTGTCTGTCTATCTGTCTATCTATCTATCTATCTATCTATCTATCTATCTATCTATCTATCTATCTATCTAATCTATCTATCTATGTCTATAGCTAGCTAACTATCATCTATCTATCACTCTGTCTGTCTGTTTCTCTCTCTCCAGCTAACTATCATCTGTCTGTCTGTCTGTCTGTCTGTCTGTCTGTCTGTCTGTCTCTCTCTCTCTCTCTCTCTCTCTCTCTCCCTACCTACCTACCTACCTACCTACCTACCTACCTACCTATCTATCTATCTATCTATCTATCTATCTATCTATCTATCTATCTATCTATCTATCTATCTATCTATCTATCTATCTATCTATCTATCTCTATAGCAAGCTAACTGTCATCTATCTATCACTCTGTCTGTCTGTTTCTCTCTCTCCAGCTAACTATCATCTGTCTGTCTATCTGCTGGTACATATTTTAAACAGGTTCGGGTGATTATATTTTCAGCAAAAATGTTTTCTCTAAAAGTCTGTGTTATGAGGGCATTTATTGTTTTATTATTACCATGTGGCAATATAAATCTCAAACCAGAAATAATGGGATAGACTGAACTGCAATGCATATATACATCAGAGTAATTTTTAAACTTTATGTTTGTAATAGCCAATTATGTACTTGTTCATTATCTTCCAGATTACTTTAATCTTCAAAGTTATATCTATATTAGATCTGGCAGACCTTTCTACATCTGAATCACATTTTATAGGACACTAACTAAATATATTTTGAAGTGTCAGGCTTCTGTGTGGCAAAAAAAAGGATGATTAATTTTTAATCTTAATTATATTTCATATAATATATTGAGAATATTATATTGATTTTACCCACTTCTTTTAACTTTATTTTTACGGTTGATCTCTTTCATTTTCCGAGATCATTATAATGTTTTATTTAAGCTTCCGTGGAGGAGACTGTCAAGTCAGCACATTTTTTGATAGTTAATTGAATAGTTAATTTACAGCTTCTTAAAACTTCTCCAGTTCATTGTTAATTACTTTCCAGAAAGTTTATAGCTGGGTTGGAAGAAATTATTGGCAACTAATTATGTACCTGCTGTCTCCAATTAGAATGAAACCAGTTGTAGGCAGTATGATGCTTCTCTTAATAGTCTGACAGACCTGCAAAATAGTTATTTGTTTCGAATTGGCTTTTATGTGCAAGTCATGAGGAAAGGAGGGAGGGAGGAAGGAAGGAAGGAAGGAAGGAGGGATGGAGGGAGGGAGGGAGAGAAGGAAGGAAGGAAGGAAGGAAGGAAGGAAGGAAGGAAGGAAGGAAGGAAGGAAGGAAGGGAAAATATCCATTGGCAAGCAGTTCTCTTGTTCTTTCTCCAAGAAAGTTTACAGTGATACTGGTGACATCGCCCTATCCATTTTATTCTGAGTTTTGAGCTGCGTTGCAGAACATGACGGCTGGCTTAAAATTAGCTGCTCACCTTCATAACAGGGAAAGTTTCACCCTAATCTTCTTGGCCTACTCTACCTTTTATGGTAACTACAGTGTTGGTGATATTGTGTGGAGGGATACAGAGTAAGCGTTAGGGAAGGAAACTGCTGACAAAACATAGAGTATTTCCTTGAACCCAAACCTACATTGGGCAAGCTGGGTGTGACACGATAGTTCATAGAGAAAACCTTCGGCAACATTGGACTGAACCGTTTCCACATTGCTTACCGCCCTCTCTGAAGGGTGGTTCTTAAACCTGATAAATAAATAGGACAAATAGGATGCACGATCAGTAAATAAATGGATTTACCTGTTATGTCAAAGCAATTCCTTGGAGTATGTTGAGTTTGCAAGTCGTTCATAGAATTCCCCTTTTGGTATGAGATGATGGAGGCTTTGTAGTGGATAGATTTGGTAGTTTCATGATGGGGCTGTGTGAAAATTTGCTGATTTGGGTTAAAAAAAAAGAGTAGAGATTGCTCTGTATGTATGTGGAGGCAGCGGTCCTGTCTACTGCAGAGTTGTGAGCCTCCGGAAAGATAAAATTGCTAAGTCGTTTCTGAGTCGTTTTCAGTTTGAACCATTGAATTCTGTAATAGGAAACCCAATCCAATATGTGCTTGATGTGTGACACGACTGTACAGCTAACACCTGGCATACGTAATTTTGGAGCCTTTGGCTATAGTTCATCTGTAAAGCACAGGATAGTTATCCCAACTAAGATCAGCATGACATATGTTGGTCCAGGAGCTGGAATTGAGTCAGTGGTATCTAGATACAATAACAGAGTTGGAAGGGACCTGGGAGGTCATCTAGTCCAACCCCCCTGCTCAAGCAGGAAACCCTACACCATTTCAGACAAATGGTTGTCCAATCTCTTCTTGAAAACTTCCAGTGTTGGAGCATTCACACCTTCTGGAGGCCGAGCTAACTATCTAGACAAAACCGTGTTACCAACTACGCATGTATGAATAATACAATATCACATGTTTTCTCATGTCCTTTTCAATAACAAAATGAGGACCAGCCCTGCACATTTCTGCCTTTTTTCAGATCCAGGTCTTCAAGTTAATCTTGGAGGATCTGATCCACGGGTGAACTACAAATAGCCCCCTTTCACTTTTCTGACTTTTCTGCCAGATTTTTCCCCAATGCATATTTTTAACGTTGCTTTCTTGGTAATAAGAGGTGTGGGGGGGGGAAGCTATGGGCGAGTGAAGGGTTTCTCAGGACCAACAATTTAACAATACGAATTACGGCAGAAAATGGATCAGAGAAATTCCACGTATGTGTTTTTTTTTTAAACTCTACAACCGAGGCATGGAAATCCCTTTGAACTTTCCAAAACTTTCCTCTTTACTCTTAAGTTAGGGTTGAAAATCCCTTCCTGAAATCCATGTCATTTGGGGCTTCTTCGCTCTTGCCAGCTGCACGGCCCTTTATACCACAGTTATAATATTGGTTTACTCACACCTTCCCACCCAAGTTCAGTTTACTGTAGACGATCAGTATCTGATGGGGAAAAAGGAAACAGTTCGTTGATTTTAATCACTTTGGATACAGTTTCATGCATCGGTGAGATGAATCTTTTGTCGTTGTCCATCGGGGAAATGTTTGCTGCTACAAAGTGCTTGAATTTAAGAAAGGGCACGCTACTGTTAGAACTGTTTGAGCCGATTACGAGTAAACCGAAAATGGACTGCATGTGTAGCTAATCCACTCACTGCCTTTAATGGGACTACAAGTTACTAAGAATGCGTCGAATTTTGCCTGTCGATTAATTTAACCTCGAATTTTGCAGAAATGCCCCCCCCCTACTAACTGGAATGATCTATTTATTGCAATCCAGCCTTGCAAGCCTTCCTCCTATTGCACTGAATTTCTCTTCATCCTAATATTAACGGAGTTTTATTCTTTCTTTTTTTTTACGCACAATGAAGCATTACCTCGGACCGTTAAATGCTTCGTGCCCACCAAGTGACAATTTGTGCAAATGTTGGGATGTGCTGCTTATCTGGAGGATGCCTTCTCCAGCATTTTGCAGCAGTCTTATGAAAAATAAAAATAAAACCCTACTTTTAAAAAATGGATAACAAGCTGCTAGCTTAAGCAGAGCACTGTAGCCGTTTGTATACAGGATGCTAAACTGATTACAGTATGCTTTAGCAGTTCTTGGAATATATATATATATATATATATATATATATATATATATATATATATATATATATATATATATATATATATATATATATATATATATATATATATATATATATATATATATATATATATATATATATATATATATATATATATATATATATATATTTGCAATGACTGTTTGAGAGAAGGAGGGGGAATAAATCATTTAACCTGCATGTGAAAATTAACCCTTAGAGTCCTGCTTTTAATTCTGGGGCTTTTGTTCAGCGTTATTATCTTTGCAACGAGATCTTTCTTTTTATTTATTTCGAACTCGACATTGATCCAGTCGCCTGTCAGAATTCCCGTCAGTTTCTCACCCAGAAAAACACGGAATGTGGGATTTTTCCTTTTCATTCTTAAATGAACGGAAAAAAATGGAATCATTTGCATTGGGCTGGGGAAAAAAAAGAGAAAACCTTATATACAATCCTTAAGGTGGTCAAATGCTGAGAAAAAGAATCTGGTCCGACTTACTTTTATATATATATATATAGCCTTCCTAACAGAAATTGTTCTTTGGGGAACTAGTTGCAAAAGTCCCCATCGCGGAGGAGACTAACCGGTTGCAAAAAATGTTGGCAACCGCCAAGTTGCAACCTTGATGCATGTCTTTTAAATGTGTTGTAGAAGAAAGCCAGTTCTTTAAGGGTTAACCTGGGGTTGCAGTCTCCCTCGCTTGGCCTTCCTTGGAAAAGATTGCATGTTTCTCTGTTTCAACTGTTGACCGAAGAAGTGAAGGATTAGAGTATCCAACAGTTCCCTATAGTAATAGATACTCAGAGGAAACTATGGGGGCCTGAACTCCTGCCCCTTTGAGAAAGGAAGTAGCTAGAGCCAAAAATAGCAGCGACTGAATTATCCAGATAATGACGGTGGTCAACTGGCTTTATTTACGAGACTGATAGAGCTGCCCAAATTATGTCCTAATGGCTGCAGGCAGCATATACAGGTTGTCCTCCACTTACGACAGTCCATTTATTGATCGTTCAAAGTTACAACGTAGCTGAAAGAAGTCACTTGTGACCATTTTTCACCCTGACGACCCTTGTAACGTTCCCCCACGGTCACGGGTTCAAAATTCAGACGCTTGGAGACTGGCTCACATTTATGACGGTTGCAGCCTCCTGGGGTCACGTGATCCCCTTGGACGACCTTCGTAAAAAGGTCGTCAAATGGGGCAAAGCTCACTCGGCAAGTGTTTTGCTTAGCAACATTAATTTTGGACTCAGTGATGGTCGTAGGTTGAGGCCTGCCTGTATCAAGCCCGGGGAAATTAAAATTGTAAAAGAATATAACATCCCGAAAAGGAATCCATGAGCAAAGATACCAATAATTTAATTTCAGAGTTCATTTGTGGAATCATCTGTTCCTAACAGATGCGCTAATCCAGGGGTCTTCAAACTTAGCCCACTGGCTGAGGAATTCTGGGAGTTGGAGTCCACAAGTCATAAAAGGGCCAAGTTTGAAGACCCCTGCGCTAATCTTATCACACTGTCCCAACGCCCAATTTTCTTGAAGACTGACAGGATTGGAGCCACCTAAGTCTTAATTTTTAATTTTCACCATTTCTCTCTCTCTCTCTCTCTCTCTCTCTCTCTCTCTCTCTCTCTCTCTCTCTCTCTCTCTCTCTCTCTCTCTTTCTCTCTCTCTGTTGGTTTCCTTCCTCCAAATAACGTTGACCTTTTCTTTTTCTTTTTCCCCCCTAAATAGCCCAATAGAATCTTGCCAGAATTTCTACAAAGATTTCACGTTACAGATAGACATGGCTTTCAACGTGTTCTTCCTGCTCTACTTTGGCTTAAGGGTAAGTACCACCCCTTTCCATACCTGGTTTTATTTTATTTTTGGCTGGGTGGGTTGCTGGGTGGGCTAATGCCTCCTTAAGTAACACCAGCTGCCTGCCATTAGTGCAGGTTCGAGTCCCACCAGGTTCAAGGTTGACTCAGCCTTCCATCCTTCCCAGGTAGGTAAAATGAGGACCCAGATTGTTGGGGGCAATTCAGCTGACTTTGTAATAATGCCGCTTGGGGTGTGTGTGTGAAAGCCCTAACAAGCAGGAATATGCATAGAATGAAGGCTACTGCTAAGCTTGTAAGCCGCCCTGAGTCTTCGGAGAAGGGCGGGATATAAATGGAATTAAAATAAAATAAATGAAATAAATAAAATTGTAATAAGTCGCAGCTTTGTCTTCGCCGGATGTTTTCATCCAGGAATCTACAAATTTGATGAACATATAAATACCGTTGGAAGCTCTCTAGCTTGTCTGCCTCTTCTGAACGAATGAGTCGAAGGGTCTGCTGGGATGAGCACTAGTTTTACTCTGTCCATTAATCTTTCTGGACCATCACACACAGAGATGCACTGATGAGACCACACTTGTGTCCAGTTTTGGTCACCACAATGCAAAAAAAAAAAAAAGGTGTTGAGACTTTAGAAAGAGTGCCGAGAAGAGCAACAAAGATGATCAGGGGTCTGGAGGCTAAACCGTATGATGAACGATTGTGGGAACTGGGTATGTCTAGTCTGAGGAAGGGAAGGATTAGGGGGTGACATGATAGTCGTCTTCTTACATTTGGGAGGGGCATTCACAGAGAGGAGGGGATCAACTTATTTTCCAAAACACCTGAGGGCAGGATAAGAAACATGGATGGAAACTGGATTTTCTTGGGGTTTGCTTTTTCCTGGAAAGCGTTTCACTTCTCATCCAAGAAGCTTCTTGAGTTCTTGGATCGCATCCAATGAAGCTTCTTCAATTCTTGGGTGAACTGAAGAAGCCTCTTGGATGAGAAGTGAAACATTTTCAAGGAAAAAACCCAGAGAGTCCAGTTGTCTTTTGAAAAAAAAAACACCTTTGGGACAACCTTGACCTGAATGACTGAGAATCATGGGAGATTATCAAGGAGAGGTCCAAGCTAGAATGAAGGAGAAATTTCCTGACAGTGAGAAGAATTACTGGAGCGCCTTTCTCCGGAAGCTGTGGGTGCTCCGTCCCTGAAGGCTTTCAAGAAGAGACTGGACAGCCACTTGTCTGGAATGTCGTAGGGTCTCCTGCTTGAGCAGGGGGCTGGACTAGAAGACCTCCAAGGTCCCTTCCAGCTCTGTTATTCATTGAGGAGGGGGCTTAGTCAGCCTCTCTCCATTAGCCTTTCTGGAAGACGCACAACTGCACACATGTGCATGTTACCTTTCTAACTAGACATGTTTCCAGAGGTGGTTGGAGCAGACTGGAAAGACGGCTGGCCTAGAAGAGTCCTAGAAGCACAAGGTGAGGGAAGGGAAGGGAAGGGAAGGAAAGAAAGAAGGAAGGGAAAGGAAAGGAAAGGAAAAGAAGGGAGGGGAAGAGAAGGAAAGGAAAGGAGGAAAGGAAAAGAAGGGAAGGAAAGCAAGAAGGAAGGAAGGGAAGGGAAGGAAAAGAAGGGAAGGAAGAAGGAAGGAAGGAAAGGAAAGGAAAGGAAAGGAAAGGAAAGGAAAGAAAGAAGGAAGGAAAGGAAAGGAAAGGAAAGGAAAGGAAAAAGGAGAATTAAGGAAGGAAAGGAAAGCAAAGGAAAGGAAAGGAAGGGAAGGGAAGGGAAGGGAATGAAGAATAAAAGGAGGAAAGGGAGAAGGGAAGGAAAGAAAGAATAAAGGAAGGGAAGGAAAGAATTAAGGAAGGGAAGAGAAGGGAAAGGAAAGGAAGAATAAAGGGAGAAAAGGGAAGTAAAGAAAGAATAAAGGAAGGAAAGGGAAGGAAAGGAGGAAAGAGAATAAAGGAAGGAAAGGAAAGGAATAAAAGGAAAGGAAAAGAAGGGAAGGAAAGAAAGAATAAAGGAAGGAAAGGAAAGGGAAGGAAAGGAAGAATAAAAGGAGAAAAGGGAAGGAAAAGGGAAGGGAAGGAAAGGAAAGGAAAGGAAAAGAAGGGAAGGAAAGAAAGAATAAAGGAAGGGAAGGAAAGAATTAAGGAAGGGAAGAGAAGGGAAAGGAAAGGAAGAATAAAGGGAGAAGAGAAGGAGAGGAAGAAAGGAAAGGAAAGGAAGAATAAAAGGAGGAAGGGAAGTAAAGAAAGAATAAAGGAAGGAAAGGGAAGGAAAGGAGGAAAGGAAAGAGAATAAAGGAAGGAAAGGAAAGGAAAAGGAAAGAAAAATGCTGGCAGAAGGACGTCTTTCTCTTTTGCTGCTTCTCCCAACAGGCTAATAAGGTTTTTTTTGTTTTTTTTTGCAAGGAGGTAGGAAGGAAGGAACAAGGCAAACGTCCTTTTGGGGAAAGCTTAAAATTTACAGAATGTCATAAACATTTTATGATGTAATAAGAGTGGAGCTCCTGTGACTGTACTTTCTGAAGCATCATTACTTCCCTGCCAATATCATTCCTATAATAAAGGGTACAGTTATGTATTAGGTATCCCTTATCCATAAATAAAATAATTATTTCCTCCTCTCCGGTGGATCTCGTAGTGGCGCGTAGCTGTATAAATTTCAAATTAAAAGGAGAATGCATTATAAATGCCCTCTTGTTCAACGGTGGAATAACTTCCCGTGAATTGTAATAACTTTACAGAATATGAATGGGTTGCCGGGGCCTGTAGAGATAGGAAACGGAATAATTCAGTTCCATCTCTGCCAAAACACTCGTGGCCAGTTCCAGGATTTTAATTTTTTTTATTTATTTATTTATTTATTTATTTATTTATTTATTTATTCATTCATTCATTCATTCATTCATTCATTCATTCATTCATTATTTATTTATTTATTTATTTATTCATTCATTCATTCATTCATTCATTCATTCATTCATTTATTTATTTATTTATTTATTTATTTTTTATTACATTTATATCCCGCCCTTCTCCGAAGACTCAGGGCGGCTTACAAGCTTAGCAGTAGCCTTCATTCTATGTATATGCCTGCTTTATTAGGGCTTTCGCCCTCCCCCCCAAGCGGCATTATTACAAAGTCAGCTTATTGCCCCCAACAATCTGGGTCCTCATTTTACCTACCTCGGAGGGATGGATGGCTGAGTCAACCTTGAGCCTGGTGGGACTCGAACCTGCACTAATTGCAGGCAGCTGGTGTTACTTAAGGAGGCATAAGCCCACTGCTCCACCAAGGCTCTTCCTAATGTACCTCGAAAGCACACAAAAAGAGAGGAGTGGAATGAGGTGTAGACACCGTTTCCTGGGACTTGCCTCATTTGACAATAACACCCATACTTCCCATTTGGTGAATTTCAGAAGTTGAAAAGCAATACAACTTCCAGTAAGATCACACTTGGAATATTGTGTCCAGCTTTTGGTCACCGTCATATAAGAAAGATGTTGAGACTCTAGAAAGAGGGCAGAGAAGAGCAACAAAGATGATCAGGGGGTTTTGAGGCTAAAACATATGAAGAACGGTTGCAGGATTTGGGTATGGCCAGTCTAGAGAAAAGAAGGACTAGGGGGGGACATGGTAGCAGTCTTCCAGTATTTGAGGGGCTCCAGAAAGAAGAAAACGGGGGTCAACTTATTTTCCAAAACACCAGAAGACAAGAAACAAGGGGTGGAAACTCATCAAGGAGAGAAGCAACCTGGAATTAAGGAGAGACTTCCTAACATACATTAAGAACAATCAACCTGTGGAACGCAAGTTGCCTTCAAAAATTGTGGCTGCTCCATCACTGGAGGTTTTTAAGAAGAGACTGGACATCCACCGGCCTGAAATGGTCTAGGTTCTTCTGCTTGAGCAGGGGGTTGGACTAGAAGACCTCGAAAGGTCCCTTCCAGTTCTATTCTGATTGTCTTCTCAGAGTTGGGCTGAAACAAATCTTTGGAGGTGAGCCTGTGGTTTATCTTAGCCTACTAGATAAGTTCTTCTAATCCCCGAGGAGGCAGATTGAGTATGATTTGGTATGTTGTGGCATCTTACACCAGATATAACACTGCCTCTCAGCCTGATAAAAGCCTTAATCAAACTTTAAGCAGAGGATTTGGGATTTAGATCCACCAAAAAGCAGGGCCAAAGTCAACCACCTCTCTTTCGGCACCACTGAAGGTTCTAAAATGATTCTAGATGCCAAATGTGGATCCCATCTTGCTCTCTACGGCAGGGGTCTTCAAACTTGGCCCTTTTATGTCTTGTGGACTTCAGTTCCCAGAATTCCTCAGCCAGGCACGCTGGCTGAGGAATTCTGGGAGTTGAAGTCCACAAGTCATAAAAGGGCCAAGTTTGGAGATCCCTGCTCTACGGGGTTCAAAAGATTGCGAACAATTCCTTAAAGGTCTCTCTCCATCAAATAAGGCTGGTCTGTGGTCCGCCTATCCCGCTTACGTTTTCCTGGCCTTTTTTTAATTTCATTTCATTGACTGAATTCTATCTCTTCTTTCTTTCCCCCTCCACAGTTCATAGCAGCCAACGACAAGCTCTGGTTTTGGCTGGAAGTGAACTCCGTGGTCGATTTCTTCACCGTTCCTCCCGTGTTCGTTTCGGTGTATTTAAATAGGAGTTGGCTAGGTAAGTATACAAAAATTGCTGTTTCCCGTTGTGCATGTGAGAAAGAAAATGGAGGTAGTTCTCGACTTATAGGGACCAGTCTTCCTGTTGCTAAACAAGAAGGTTGTCAGATGTCCTGCCTGGTTTTACAACCTGCTGGCTGTGGTGGTTACGCAAATCACTATGATTGTTAAGGGAATCGTATGGGGATTAAACAGATCTGGCTTCCCCCATTGACCTTGATTGACAGAATCCATTCTAGGGATGTCCAAATAGTGACGCCCAGATTTTGATCACCCAACCTTGGAGAATTGCTGCGACGGTCATAAATGTGAGGACCGGCTGTAAGTTACCTTTTTGCTAGTGCCATTGTAGTTTCAAATGGCCGCTAAACAAGTGCTTGTAAGTCGAGGACTATCTGCGGAAGAGAAAATGGCTACAGGGAGCTGGTATGGGAAGTGACCAGCCTGCCTTCCGATGAACTCATGTATGTTCCATTGCGGGAGAATTGCAAGGGGAAAAAATAATAATTCTGCAATCGTTTGTCTAGGATGGTTTGAGGATCTCTGCCTAGGATCCCTTCCAACTGTACGATTTCTGTTATTCTGAGCATAGTTTTTGCTCACAATGTGCATCGCCATATTCTGAAAAATGCAGGCTCGCTCAGATAAAGATTCGAAGTGAATGGATCTCTCTGCCTGCAGCCTCTTGCAACAAAAGATAGATGACTGTGTTCGCTGTCTGATCCGTCTTCCCGATCCATTTGCTTCCTAGATGTTGCTGTTTTAATGTTTATCTGGGAGAGAATTCCTGTGTGGGTTGAAGGAGAGGTTTGGTATCACTCAAATCGGTCTTTGTTAAGCTCATTTCCAGCAGCCGTTACCATATTAAGTTACTACCAGGCGAGTTTCTCCTGATGGCTACGATGCGTTCGTTTTTTTCCTAGCGCCAGTAACTACGAGCTGGATTAAGTTCTACTCGCTACCACGCGGAGCTGAGCATTTCCAAATTAATCACTTTGTTAGGGTTGGGCAAGGAAGAATTCAAAGTTTGTTTGAATTCTGTTTTAAGTATTATTTAGCACTGTATCCAGGGAAGCCTCAAACTTTGGGGTCCAATAACTTTTGCAGACTGAATAAGAAGTTAAGCTTGGAGCAAATGTGGACAATGTTCTCCTTCTATGTTTGTGTATGAGGGAGAGAGGGAGGAGAGAATGAGAGGGAAAAGGAGAGAGAGGAAGGGAGGGAGAGAATGAGGGGGAGAGGAAGGAGAGAATGAGAGAATGAGAGAGGGAGGAGAGAATGAAAGGGAGAGAGAGAATGAGAGAATGAGAGAGGGAGGAGAGAATGAGGGGGAGAGGAAGGCAAAAAAGCAGGGGCAGTTTAAAAAAAATAAAATTATGATCCTTATTAAAGACCACGAAGAGGGACAGTGACATATGGCAATAATTATAAGCTTCCTAACTTTAATTTGGCATTTGGTAACTCGCGGCTTCTGTCCTCTTGATTGCATAGATCACAAATGATGGAAAGGTGTCAAGATGTTTTCTTGTCATCTGCAGCCCTTGTTAGATCTGTCTGCTTCTGCCCTCTGGTGGTCACCTTGAGACATGACCGCATCCTTACTCAAATGAGCTCGGTCGGGAAATTCGTGCAGTGAAAAAATATCATCATCATCATCATCATCATCATCATCATCATCATCATCATCATCATCATCATCTTGCTAAAGTTTCTAAAGTCCAGCAGTGATTTTTTTTGCTAGGCCTAAAAAAGACCCCCCCAAAAATGGAAAGTTGTTTTTTACTGGCAATATTAGAAGCAAATTTTATGTCGGAAGGGTGGCGCCCTCAGAGAACAATTGGGTAGTGAAAGGTACTCCTTGACGTACGACCGCGAGCGAGCTCAAAAATTACGTTGCTCAGTGAGACAGCTCTTAATTGGGTGTTGCCCCATCTTTACGACCTGTCTTGCCACAGTTGTTAAGTGAATCTTTGCACTTGTTAAGTAACACTGCGGTTGCTTGTAGGAAGGTCACAAAAGGGGGAATCACGTGAGGCGTGCCTGGCTGAGGAATTCTGGGAGTTGAAGTCCACACGTCATAAAAGGGCCGAGTTTGAAGACCCCGGCTTTAGGCCATGGCTTAAAGACAAACTTTTTATTTGTGGTTAGGTGCTGAAATCTTTCTGCAGGTTTATTAGAGTAAATAAAGAGGGCGACCTGTATACAGGTTGTCCTTCACTTACAAGAGTTACAAGGCCGTTTCAAGTTACAACGGCACCGGAAAAAAGTGATTTGTGACCGTTTTTCACACTTACGACCGTTGCAGCCTCCTTCACGGTCACACGATTTACATTCCGATGCTTGGCAACCGACTCGCGTTTATGACGGTCGCAGCGACCCCGAGGGATCATATGATTCCCCTTTCGGCGACCTTCTGACAAGCAAAGCCAACGGGAAAACTTGATTGACTTAATGACAACGTCGCTAACTTAAGAAACTGCAGCGATTCACTTAACAAACGTGGCGAACAGAGCCCGTAAAACGGGACAGATGCCTCCCTTAGCAACCTAAATTTTGGGGCCGAGTTGCGGGCGGTATGTGGAGTGTTGGCCTTTGGGCAATCCACCAGGCCGTTGATGAAAGAAGGGAATAAATACTAGGATGAAATCCTCCTCGGAATGATTTCCAAAGCTTGCAAGGAAGCGCCAGATTGCCCTCCTTCTCTCCCGTCCCACGCCGTTTCTAACACGTGGACCACACGCAGCACAGACACAACTGTGAGGATTAATTGGTCCACATTGCCTTGGCGTGAAAAGATCTGAACGTTCGAACGTGAGCCTCAGCGTTTCCCTCCGCGAAGGGGGGGGGGGATAGAGCACAAATCCTCTTCCTTTGGTTTTGCTTTCCCTGCTGTCACTCAAATTCGGGAAGCGGTGCGCCGTTACTAAGGCACTGCTGTGCAAGTGAACACTTTTTCACACCCTGAATCACCTTTGGGTCCAGATCACTGCACAGCTCTGCTATTTGGCGGAAAGTCACCTTCAAGGTAAATTCAACGTCTGCTGGCTTCCTTGTTAGCCCGTGTAGTTCTCTGGATGTATATATATTTTTTTCCACTTTCCTAGTATAGCCCTGCCTGATATAAACTATGACTGATTATTGTCTGTTAGTCTATATTTGGACAACTAACTCTATTTTGCCTTTTCCTGGCTTTATAATCTCTGTAGTTTGCATACATAAAGGAAAGGAGAATATTTTTTCCCCCTCTGGTTTCCCCCCCCCCCCTTTCCTGCTTCTTGGAATGCGAGTTGTGGGAATTTCCAGAACTGAAGGATGCCAAAATCCTTTTGAGAGGGGGATAACAGATAATAGAATAATAGAGCTGGAAGGGACCTTGGAGGTCATCTAGTCCAACCCCCTGCTCAGGCAGGAAACCCTATACCATTTCAGACAAATGGCTGTCCATTCCCTTCTTAAAAACCTCCAGTGTTGGAGCATTCACAACTTCTGGTGGCAAGCTGTTCCACTGGTTAATTGTTCTAGCTGTCAGGAAGTTTCTCCTTCGTTCGAGGTTGCTTCTCTCCTTGAGAAACTCCTTAGTTTCCATCCATTGCTTCTGGTGCTTTGGAGAATAGCTTGACTCCCTCTTCTTTGAGGGAGACCCTGAGACACTGGAAGACTGCTGTCATGTCACCCCTGGTCCTTCTCTTCACTAAACTAGACATACCCAGTTCCAGAAACCGTTCTTCGTATGTTTTAGCCACCAGTCTCCCGATCATCTTTGCTACTCTTCTCTGCAATGTAAATCTTTTCATCATATTTTCTGCAATAGGTCTGAGCACATTAATTTGTAGATAGGGAAGTGACCTTATTTTGAGGTACATATGGAAGTAGATTCGGGCAGATGGGTGGATTTCTGAAGGTGATAAAAGGAAAGCTGGAAGAAAGTAAACGCACATTTGTAGGAACACTGGAAATAATGTTGGTGTCTTTTGAGGGTGCAGGCAAAAGTGTTTGGGTTTTAGTAAGGGACTTGACAAGTTGTCCACGGAAGTTAGTTCATTTATTTATTCTCTCTTTCAGCTGGGCAGGAATTTGATTCAAATTGCCATCCTAAGGCAATCGGAATGGTTGAATTGAATTGGATGCCCTTTTCTGAACTGAATCAACGGTTTAATCTGATTCAGTTCAACAATCTGATTTGGGGGACTCGCAATCAAATTGATCTGACTTGCCAAATCAAATCAACCCGTCCAACTCTATCAAAAGAGATTTCCGGATATCAGATGGGCGCTTAATATTAAAGACAATGTTCTCTGCTTTCTAAGACTTTTTTTTTTTAGCTTTATTTTTTTCTACAGCGTGGGGAACAATGTCAAAGATTGTCCGTTAATCAATTATATTTTAATAGATGTGATTTTATCCCTTTAATACAGGGGTCTTCAAACTTGGCCCTTTTGTGACTTGTGGACTTGGAAAACCCAGCTCTGCTGACAGTATTAGGGCCCACAGTTTGGGGGGGTCAGTTGGCACCTTAACTGCCTCCTCCTACCTTTTAAATTATTCTATTCTTATTTTCACTGCCTCCTGTTGGAATACAGATAACCCCCAACTTACAATAGTTCATTTAGTGATCACCCAAAGTGAGAATGGCAGGAAAGAAATGACTTACGACTGTTTTTCACACTTAGGACCGTTGCAGCCATCCTCTTGGTTGGCAGATGTTCAGCAACTGACTCGTATTTATGACGGTTGCAGCGTCCTGGGGTCATGTGATTCCCTTTTTGCCACCTTATGACAAGTCAATGGGGAAGGCAGATTCGTTCCCTTAACATCTTTGGCGAGAAAAATCTTAAAATGGGCACAAGACTCACTTAAGAAACGTCTCACTTTGCCATGTGAGGGGCCATAAGTCAAAGACCACCTGAACGCTCTTTGTAGGGTTCATGTGTTTTAATTGGACAACCCCCCAGAATCTCTCTGTGGTCTCCAAATTTGATAGGTCAATAAATAAAATATAGTTCTGCTTGAAGTTCTCCATCCCATGAAGCCCCGAGCAGACGAAAAAGTTAGAATGATTTTTTTTAAGGACTTCACGTGAATAATTTATTTATTTATTTTATTATTATTTTAATTCCATTTATATCCCGCCCTTCTCCGAAGACTCAGGGCGGCTTGCAAGCTTAGCAGTAGCCTTCATTCTATGTATACGCCTGCTTATTAGGGCTTTCACACACCCCCAAGCGGCATTATTACAAAGTCAGCTTAATTGCCCCCAACAATCTGGGTCCTCATTTTACCTACCTGGGAAGGATGGAAGGCTGAGTCAACCTTGAGCCTGGTGGGACTCGAACCTGCACTAATGGCAGGCAGCTGGTGTTACTTAAGGAGGCATTAGCCCACTGCTCCACCAAGGCTCTATAATAAAATAATAATAAGGCTCTATAATAAAATAATAATAATAAAAACAGCTAGGACATTAGAATCTGTGCGTTTTGGTTTTAATTAAAAGAAATAAGCGCTGTTTGCAAATGGGAAGCAACCTCTCAACATTCATCTCAAGCTTGTTTATTCTAGAAGATTTTGCCTTGGTGTTTTGTTCCCAAGCTCTGAACACCAGGGACGCAGCGCTCCGACCCAGAACATGTTGCACATTTCTCGAAAAGATATTATTGACAAAATGTAACGGCGTGTCCCGCTTTGCATTATCTTCCTGTTCTTTTTCCTCTTCTCTTATTCTCCTTTTGTAAGCCATGGGAGGGCAATGGTGTGCGGGATTCATCATTGCTGGGAACATGATTGAGTTCCTCTCGTTTTTATTTTGTGTGGTGTGTCTAGATCATTTCGGAACATTGTGCCATTGTTGTTTTCTAAACCATTTCATACCATGTTAGGTGTTTAGTTAAATAGAAGCTTTAGATTGCCACATAATCTATTAGCGATACACGAGAGAGCTGCTGTGTCTCTGTGCATGTCTAAGTTACAGGATAACATGTGAAAAGTGCTCCTTTGTGGAGACCCACCAATTCTGCTATATTATAAAATGCAATGCTCTGAAAAACAGTCGAGTAAATAAACAATTCCCCTTCATGGATTACTGCCTCCCCTTCATGGATTACTGCCCCCCTTCATGGATTACTGCCTTGTCGTGGCGAAGGGGCTTGCGTAATTCAATGAAGCTATGAGCTATGCCGTGCAGGGCCACCCAAGACGGACAGGTCATAGCAGAGAGTTCTGACAAAACGTGATCCACTGGAGAAGGAAATGGCAACCCACTCCAGTATCTTTGCCATGAAAACCCTATGGACAGTACCAAAAGGCAAAACGATATGACGCTGGAAGATGAGCCCCTCAGGTCGGAAGGCGTCCAATATGCTACTGGGGAAGAGCAGAGGGCTAGTACTAGTAGCGCCAGAAAGAATGAAGCGACTGGGCCAAAGCCGAAAGGACGCTCAGCTGTGGATATGTCTGGTAGTGAAAGGAAAGTCCGATGCTGTAAAGATTTTTTCTCCATAGGAACCTGGAATGTAAGATCCATGAATCAAGGAAAGCTGGACGTGGTCAAACAAGAGATGACAAGACTGAACATCGACATCTTAGGTATCAGCGAACTAAAATGGACAGGAATGGGTGAATTTAATTCAGATGACCATCAGGTATACTACTGCGGGCAAGAATCCCTCAGAAGAAATGGAGTAGCCTTCATAGTCAATAAAAGAGTAGGAAAAGCAATACTGGGATACAATCCTCAAAATGACAGAATGATCTCAGTTCGAATCCAAGGCAAACCATTCAATATCACAATAGTCCAAGTCTATGCCCCAACCACCGGTGCTGAAGAGGATGAAATTGACCGGTTCTATGAAGCCCTACAGCACCTTATAGAACTAACACCAAAAAATGATGTCCTTATCATCATGGGGGATTGGAATGCTAAAGTAGGAAGCCAAAAGATAACCGGAATAACAGGCAAGTTTGGCCTTGGAGTACAAAATGAAGCAGGGCACAGGCTGATAGAATTTTGTCAAGAGAATACGATGGTCATAGCAAACACCCTTTTCCAACAACCCAAGAGACGGCTCTACACATGGACATCACCAGACGGTCAACACAGAAATCAGATTGACTATGTACTCTGCAGCCAAAGATGGAGAAGCTCTATACAGTCAATAAAAACAAGACCAGGAGCTGACTGTGGCTCAGACCATGAGCTTCTTGTTGCAAAGTTTAAGCTTAAACTGAAGAAAGTAGGGAAAAGCACTAGGCCAGTCAGGTATGAATTAAATCATATCCCTGTTGAATATACAGTAGAGGTGACAAATAGATTTAAGGAATTAGATCTGATAGACAGGGTGCCTGAAGAACTATGGACAGAGGTTCGCAACATTGTACAAGAGGTAGCAACCAAAACCATCCCAAAGAAAAAGAAATGCAAGAAAGCAAAATGGCTGTCTGAGGAAGCTTTGCAAATAGCTGAGGAAAGGAGGGAAGCAAAAGGCAAGGGAGAAAAAGAAAGATACGCCCAATTGAATGCAGAATTCCAGAGAATAGCTAGAAGAGATAAGAATGACTTCTTAAATGAACAGTGCAAAGAAATAGAAGAAAACAATAGAATAGGGAGGACCAGAGATCTTTTCAAGAAAATTGGAGAGATGAAGGGAACGTTCAATGCAAAAATGGGCATGATAAAGGACCAAAATGGCAGGGACCTAACAGAGGCAGAAGAGATTAAGAAGAGATGGCAAAATTACACAGAAGAACTATACAAGAATGAGCTTAACGTCCCTGATAATCACAATGAGGTGGTCACTGACCTCGAGCCAGACATCCTAGAATGTGAAGTGAAGTGGGCCTTAGAAAAGCTGAGCAACAACAAAGCTAGTGGAGGTGACAGTATTCCAGCTGAGCTATTCAAAATCTTAAAAGACGATGCAGTAAAAGTGCTACACTCAATTTGCCAGCAAATTTGGAAAACTCAACAGTGGCCACAGGATTGGAAAAGATCAGTTTACATTCCAATTCCAAAGAAAGGCAGTGCCAAAGAATGTTCAAACTATCGCACCATTGCACTCATTTCTCATGCTAGTAAAGTTATGCTTAAAATCCTACAAGCTAGACTCCAGCAGTATGTGGATCGAGAACTACCAGAAGTACAGGCAGGATTTCGAAGAGGCAGAGGAACTAGAGATCAAATTGCCAACATACGCTGGATCATGGAAAAAGCTAGAGAGTTCCAGAAAAACATCTACTTCTGCTTCATTGACTATGCTAAAGCCTTTGATTGTGTGGATCATAACAAACTGTGGCAAGTTCTTAAAGAGATGGGAGTACCAGAACATCTTATTTGTCTCTTGAGAAACCTATATGCGGGCCAAGAAGCAACAGTGAGAACTGGACACGGAACCACTGATTGGTTCAAAATTGGGAAAGGAGTCCGGCAAGGCTGTATACTGTCGCCTTGCCTATTTAACTTATATGCAGAGCACATCATGAGAAAGGCAGGGCTAGATGAATCAAAAGTTGGAATTAAGATTGCTGGAAGAAATATCAACAACCTAAGATATGCAGATGATACCACTCTAATGGCAGAAAGTGAAGAGGAACTGAAGAGTCTCTTGTTGCGAGTGAAGAAGGAGAGTGCAAAAGTTGGGTTGAAACTAAACATTAAGAAAACTAAGATCATGGCATCCGGCCCTCTTAATTCCTGGCAAATAGATGGGGAAGAAATGGAGGTAGTGACAGATTTTATTTTCCTGGGCTCCAAGATCACTGCAGATGGGGACTGTAGTCAAGAAATTAAAAGACGCTTGCTCCTAGGGAGGAAAGCCATGGCAAATCTAGACAGCACACTAAAAAGCAGAGACATCACCCTGTCAACAAAAGTGCGTATAGTCAAGGCTATGGTCTTCCCAGTTGCAATGTATGGCAGTGAAAGTTGGACCATAAGAAAGGCTGAGCGTAAAAGAATTGAGGCCTTTGAACTCTGGTGCTGGAGAAGACTCCTGCGAGTCCCTTGGACTGCAAGGCGATCAAACCGGTCAGTCCTAGAGGAGATCAACCCTGACTGCTCTTTAGAAGGCCAGATCCTGAAGCTAAAACTCAAATACTTTGGCCACCTAATGAGGAGGAAGGACTCACTGGAGAAGAGCCTAATGCTGGGAAAGATTGAGGGCAATAGAAGAAGGGGACGACAGAGAATGAGGTGGCTGGATGGAGTCACTGAAGCAGTAGGCGTGAGCTTAACTGGACTCCAGAAGATGGTAGAGGACAGGAAGGCCTGGAGGAACATTGTCCATAGGGTCGCGATGGGTCGGACACGACTTCGCAACTAACAACAACAACAAATAAACAAACAGAATACAGAATAACAGAGTTGGACGGGACCTTGGAGGTCTTCTAGTCTAACCCCCTGCTCAGGCAGGAAACCCTATACCTGAATTTTGATCGAGTGAGCATGGGGATGCAGCAGTGGTCATAAGTGTGGAAAACGGTCATAAGTGTGATGCCTCGCCAGCCAGTGGATCTGGCAGCTGAGTCTGAGGAATCAGAGGAGGAGGAGGAGGGGCCTGGAGCGACATCAGAGTCAGAGGAAGGCTCTGAGGAGCTCCAAGACTCACAGTCGGACGAGGAGCCTGGCCCCTCTACTCACACTCAGGCTGAGACACAGCTGTGCTGGGAGTCTGAGTTGGACAGTGATGAAGCACAGTTGGGAGAAATCCAGGATGCACGAAAGCGCCAGCAAGAGAAGCGAGTAGGACAGAGGAATGCAATGGGGCGGCTCCAAAGGCAAAGGAGAAGGCATTAAGAAGCCACGCCTGGGCTGCATTTTAAAAGGGGAGGTGTGGAAAGTGCTGGTTGCCGAAGGCAACCGTTTGTGTTGAGGGTCGAATTTCTGTGGACTGTGTTTGTTGGCCTTGGACATTGACTCAGGTCTGTGAGAATAAAAGGGGTTGGTTTTTTCTTGCGGATCCTGCCTGCTTGTTTGGAAGAGGGGTTTCTCCTTGTGAGCATAGAAAGGACTGACGTGGGCTGGGACAGAACAATAAGTCACTTTTCCCCCCAGGGCTGTTGTAACTTTAAACAGTTACTAAAGTAAGTCTGTTGCACTTGGGAGAACCCAAAAAAACCCCATCTTGGTGATTTTAGATATCGCCGGAAAAGAAATATTTGGGGCTTATCCCCATCCTATCAAATCTTCAGACTCCATCCCAAATGCCCGCCGTTACATTTCTGAAATTGGACCATTTTTGCATCCAATTTTTCTGCAACGGATGCTGAGATCCTGGAGGTGTGTAGGTGAGGTGGTGAGGACTTCCCTGTAGGTTGTGGGTCGAGGTTGTGAGGTTTTGTGAAGGCTGATGGTTCCAACCTATTGAAATCTTGCTTCTTTGTCTACCGGGGCTTAAAACATTCAGGATATTATCGTTCCTTTTAAATGAGGAACAGTGAGGCTTGGCCTCGATTTGTGTGAAATAAAACACAAACGCAAGGGCAAGCTGTGACCTTTGCACAACCCATAAGCCCTTTCTGGGACAACCGGACACTGTTTATCCTGGGCTGGTTCATCCCCCTTCTTCATAGTGTTAATCTGTTTTGATTTCTCCAGCTGGATGGATACATTTTGGAGAGAGGGCATGAAAGAAGATTATATTCCAATATCCGGAAAGGGAATGCCTTGTAAGCCGTGATATTGCAGATATCAAAACAAGATCCGTTTTTCCATCGACAACTCAGACCTGCTTTGGCAGCCTTTTTCAGATTTTAGGGAGCAGAAAGAAGCAGCAATGCGTTTTCCTCCAGCTATCCTAAAATACACATATTTTTTGATACAAAGTCAGAGGCAGGATATCTCATTCCCTTGATCCTGCCCGAAATTTTGGGATGAACTTACGGATCCTCGGGAGTCTTTCTCTAAATCTCGGAAGGAAATAACGGGGTTTGTGTGTGTGTGTGTGTGTGGGGGGGTGTTGACTGATCCATCCAAGTGGTGGTGTTGTGATGCTTCCCAGCAAGATGTTGGTCTACAATATCCCTTCTGGCGGTGGCCGCGTGGAAACTTTTCAACCTCGCCGAAAGAAGTCCCACGGAGATTTATTTAAAAATGGATATCGTGTCAGATCTGGGCACAATAATCTCGAAAAGGAAGAGCCGCATACATTTCGACAGACTCTGCGGTCTTGTTACAGAATTGGCTACCACTGGGGTAAGAGGCTAAGCGAGGGACTCTTTTTCTCAAGCAATCACTGAGTTATTTTTGCAAGATGAAGTGTTTTCATATCCACTGGAAGCAAAGGATTTACCCCCCCCCTTGCCCCCTCCCTCTTAATTTGTGAAGCCAAAGGGAAAAAAAATTATTTTAATAACAGAAAGGGAGAGAAAAAAAGGGCTTGAGTGAGATATTTTAGCGAGATTAGCCCAGTGGTATTTTATTTAAATGTTATTTCTCACAGTGTTTTCATATCCACTGGAAGCAAAGGATTCCCCCCCTTGCCCCCTCCCTCTTAATTTGTGAAGCCAAAGGAAAAAAAAATTATTTTAATAACAGAAAGGGAGAGAAAAAAAGGGCTTGACTGAGATATTTTAGCGAGATTAGCCCAGTGGTATTTTATTTAAATGTTATTTCTCACAGCTTGGCTTTTCTTGTTATCCTTCCTTAAAAGAAGAATTATTCTTTGATGGGGAATCGTTTAAAAATTTAAATGATCCTTCTCTTTAAAAGGTGATCATCTTTTTCTTGAAATATCTCTTCTCCTTACCCCCACCTTAATAATAATAATAATAATAATAATAATAATAATAATAATAATAATAATAATAACAACAACAACAACAACAACAACAACAACAGCTGCAGCAGCAATAAAAATAACAATTTATTTATTTTGGGCCCAGTCTATCAATCAATCAGAAAAGAGCTGGAAGGGACCCTGGAGGTCATCTAGTCCAACCCCCTGCTCAGGCAGGAAACCTTACACCATTTCAGACAAATGGCTGTCCAGTCTCTTCTTAAAAGCCTCCAGTGTTGGAGCCTTCACAGCTTCTGGAGGCAGGTGGTTCCACTGGTTTATTGTTCGGTGGAACAACTTGGATATTCCAGCGTGGATGTTCCGTGACTTCCCTCTCCCTTTTTTGCATTTAATACCTGTTATTTTTAATGTACACAGAAAGGTAAAACTGTTTTTAATTACTTTTAATTAAAAATAACCTTGTTAAAGTGGATTGCTCGCTTAAACCTTTTAGGGGTGTCTCGTCATTCTCGAAAGCCGGCATAAATTTTCAAGGTTATGACTTGAGATCTTCCAGTCGATCTTCCTTGCCAACGTCTGAGCCAATAGCCTCAAATCTGAGCGAGGGAGAGTTCTTTGCTTTAATTTCATCTTCAGTTTATATAGTATATCCTTGGTCCTCTTCTTTCTATGGGATTCTCCGCACCCTAATTTAAAAAACTGGGTTGTTAGGAATGAGCACCATTATTAGAAAACCAATTTGCTCTCGTTCCAGAACTTCCGCCTTAGTTTGGCAGAAAGGAAAGCTGGAACGCTGGGATTGTTCTGGATTTTGGATGAAATGAATTCTAGGTGAGGCAAGGCGGAGGAACAAAGCTGGTCTTCACGGTTCCTCGCTGTGAGCTCTACCGGCATGGCACATTCTGTCAACTCAGTTAATAATAATAATAATAATAAAGTTGGAAGGGACCTTGGAGGTCATCTAGTCCAACCCCCTGCTCAGGCAGGAAACCTTATACCATTTCAGGCAAATGGCTGTCCAGTCTCTTCTTAAAAACCTCCAGTGTTGGAGCATTCCCCGCTTCTGGAGGCAGGTTGTTCCTGATCTTCCCTGCTTTCCATTTTCCTTCACTTTCTCCCTTCCCCTGAAATGTTTTGGGTGAATGGCTGATCTCCTGCCACCCCCCCACCCCACCCCCACCACAGGGGAAAGAAGGAAGAGATGAGGGAAGGCGCTGAGAAGATTACAGGTGGGCCAGTGGCGCCCTGGACCAGGACCAGGAGCTGAGAACATCAAAAAAAGATGAGCTGATGGGTTGTGCCCCAGGAAACTGACTTGCCAAGGCACCCCAGGGCAGGACAAGAAGCCACGGATGGAAACTGATCAAGGAGAGAAGCAACCTGGAATTAAGGAGAAGCTTCCTAACTTAATCAGCAGAAAAGATTGCCTCCAAAATGTGTGTGAATGCTCCAACACTGGAAGTTTTTAAGAAGAGATTGGATAACCCTTTTTCTGGAATGGTGTAGGGTTTCCTGCCTGAGTAGGAGTTGGACTAGAAGACCTCCAAGGTCCCTTCCAACTCAGCTATTCTATTCTATTCTATTCAATTCTATTCTATTCTATTCTATTCTATTCTATTCTATTCTATTCTATTCTATTCTATTCTATTCTATTCTATTCTATTCTATTCTATTCTATTCTATTCCTATTCCTATTCCTATTCCTAATTCTATTCTATCCCATTCCTATTCTATTCTATTCTATTCTATTCTATTCTATTCTATTCTATTCTATTCTATTCTATTCTATTCTATTCTATTCTATTCTATTCTATTCTATTCTATTCTATTCTATTCTATTCTATTCCTATTCCTATTCCTAATTCTATTCTATCCCATTCCTATTCTATTCTATTCTATTCTATTCTATTCTATTCTATTCTATTCTATTCTATTCTATTCTATTCTATTCTATTCTATTCTATTCTATTCTATTCCTATTCCTATTCCTATTCCTAATTCTATTCTATCCCATTCCTATTCCTATTCCTAATTCTATTCTATCCCATTCCTATTCTATTCTATTCTATTCTATTCTATTCTATTCTATTCTATTCTATTCTATTCTATTCTATTCTATTCTATTCTATTCTATTCTATTCTATTCTATTCTATTCTATTCTATTCCTATTCCTATTCCTATTCCTAATTCTATTCTATCCCATTCCTATTCTATTCTATTCTATTCTATTCTATTCTATTCTATTCTATTC
>NC_138207.1:102062621-102090121 GCF_964194415.1 Vipera berus | reverse complement strand
CTGGTTATAACGAAAATAAACTACTTCTTGGTCAAGATGGGTTATCTTTCTGGGTTATTCCACAGAATAACAGCAGTTGTGTTCTGCTACAAGAATTTAGAATCCTGTTCAGCGTATGTGCCAGATTCCTGCATTGATACCATTGTTTTATATCACTGTTATATCCTGAATACAGCAAACTGCTTCTTCTTCACCTATTATAAGACAAAATAGTTTAAACAGTGAAGGGGATTGCACTGCCATTATTTCCTCAATGCGTGGTGTATCGGTTGCAAAGAAAAACACACACAAATAAGAGTGATACAAGCAGCTACTTCTGGTCTTCCATAAAAACCTAGGAGTGTGATAAAATGATTGTGCAAGTATCGCTTTGGAAACTCTTTCAGGAACTTTCCAAAAACCCAACCCCTGCTGCATATTTTTATTTGTTTGGTTATTTATTTGTGTTAAAACAGTAAACGGCCTATTGCTCTTCCGGTAATAAAATGACCTTCTCTTCGGACCGCATTGTCCTCTAGAGATGCCCAAATGCAGCTGGACCATACGGTAGTGGCCAAAATTGTGAAAACCTTTTGGGAAAAGTGTAGACTAGAAATGCCCCCTTGGGTTAAGTTTCCACCAGTTTTTCTTCTAATTTCTTTATAACTGTAGCCTTGTTCACTTAATAGTACTATTTTACATCGCTTTCTGGGCAACCGGTCAACTCTTTGCACCATGACTTTAATTTTATTGCATTTTACAAGCTCACTACCGTATTTTCTGGCATATAAGATGACTTTTTAAACCATGAAAATCTTCTCAAAAGTCAGGGGTCGTCTTATAGCCGGGTGCTGAAACTTTAGGGACAGGGTTGGCTGGAAAACCTGGAGCGGATCTCCCATTTGGTCTGCGCAGGGAAAGCGGGACCAACTGGAGAAGAAGCTGCAGTCTGTGATTTTTTACAGGCTGGGGTCTGGGCGTCTTTCCTTCTAAAGTTGAAGAGCAGCTGCAGTCTATCCCAACTTGAAAGGCAGGTGGGGAATGCAGCAGCCAGAGCAGCTGCTTAGCTGTAAGGACACATTTGACTCAGGAACTGGGCGGGCTGGCTGGAAAACCTGGAGCGGATCTCCCATTTGGTTTGCGCAGGGAAAGCTTTGGAGTGAATTAGGAAAAGTTTAATCCACTTGCACTGTTTTATGTTTACATGTTTGATGACAAACAGCGTTATCTTTATAAGTGACAGTTTTCCTACTAAGTACCTGCATGTCATAAGCATTTGAATTAAAATTACCATATTAAAATCAAATCTGATGTTTTTTTTATTTTTATTTGGTGTGTGTTGGAAGAGGGGTAGTCTTATACGGCGAGTATAGCCCAAACCCTATAATTTAACAGGAAATGTAGGGGGTCATCTTATACGCCCAGTTGTCTTATACGCCGGAAAATACGGTAAATGGAAGAACACAGAAAAACCCAACCAACTTGATAGCGATCATGTAACACACTGACAAATGTCAGCCTCTCAGCTTCAATATATGACATCAGTAACTGGATCCTACTGTGATCTGATTGGCTCATTGCCAAAACAAGATGACACCTGGCTGGCTCTCTAAACTCTCATGCTCGTTGGCTACAATCGGATGAAGGAAAGCTACCTGACATCAACCTAAGGAAGTAGTGCTTCCTTTTTCTGGTTATTTGGCTATAACCTTTCATAGGATACAGTACAGATAATTGAACAAACTATGTTGCATTACATTCTTGATTAAATTATCTTTCCATTGATATATAATTTTATGGTACTACTCCCATTTGTGCAAGTGTGAAGGGGCATTAGCGTGTGTGTCTCTGTGTGTGTGTGTGCGCGCGCACGCGCATGGCCCATTTGTGCATGTAAAAATGGGCGCTAGCCACCACAGGAGTGTGCAGCTGTTCGTGCTTGCACATGGCGTCAGCGCATGCTGCATGCACGAACACAGCCACTAGTACTGCACCAGTGGGCGTGGCCCCATTTGCATAAATGCATGTGAATTTGGAAGCTGTTCTCCCCTTTTGAGGCTGTGAGCCCGGAAAGGTTGGAGAACTCTGATATAGGAAATGCCGCAGCGTCTGCAACCGTTTCTAAAATATTGATGTGCGACTCACACTCTAATAGGATGTTCCGTAAGGGAAGGGAAAATTAAGGCACCCAGATCAATCGAGTTGAATTAAACTGAACTGAATTGAATACTTTATCTGAGCAAGTGTGATGAGATCCACAGGGGATCTGTCTCTGATACACGAGCACCCAGACTACAGGAGACAAACTCCTTGTGGTCTAATCACACTTGGCCAAATGAAGTATTCGATTCAGTTCGACTCGATCTGATGCTGTAGGAAGGGAGAGCTCATTTTACCAATGTCCTCTTTTTAGACAGAACAATTTGCCACCGCTAACTCAACCACGACCAGCGTGTCACGGCCAACACACCGTGGAACACCTTGCCAAGCACTTCACTTCACTTCCTTTTATTTTTCCTGGTCACATTTTCATCAAAGTTATTTTTGTCTCTTGCATCGAAGGAAATCATTCGTATGACTTCCGGCTTTTGTAATGCTTTGATGAATAATAATAAAATAACAATTCTTCTCTTTGTTACACTAGACCTGCCTAGTTCTTTCAACTGTTCATCGTACGGTTTAGCCTCCAGACACCTTATCATCTTTCGGACTCTTCTCTCCACACTTTCTAGAGAGTCTCAACATTTTATTTTATTTTTTTGTATCGTGGTTGACCAGAACTGGTGACAGTATTCCAATAATAAATGTAGCTCCAAACAAACAAACAATCACATGACCAATTGACCACAGTGGGACACGGGACATTTGTAAACTAAGGAAAATCGGACGAGAAAATCCTGCTAATGATGTTACTTAGTCTGGTAACGAAACGTTCATTAACTAAATTGAAACAAGCTTGGAGAGCAAACCCCTTTCAACAGGGCTCTTCGAACTTGGCCCTTTTATGACTTGTGGACTTCAACTCCCAGAATTCCTCAGCCAGGCACGCGTGAGGAATTCTGGGAGCTGAAGTCCACAAGTCATAAAAGGGCCAAGTTTGAAGACCCCTACCTTTTTGTTGTTGTTGTTAGCTGCAAAGTCGTGTCCGACCCATCGCGACCCTATGGACAACATTCCTCCAGGCCTTCCTGTCCTCTACCATCTTCTGGAGTCCATTTAAGCTCACGCCTACTGCTTCAGTGACTCCATCCAGCCACCTCATTCTCTGTCGTCCCCTTCTTCTATTGCCCTCGATCTTTCCCAGCATTAGGCTCTTCTCCAGTGAGTCCTTCCTTCTCATTAGGTGGCCAAAGTACTTGAGTTTTAGCTTCAGGATCTGGCCTTCTAAAGAGCAGTCAGGGTTGATCTCCTCTAGGACCGACTGGTTGGATCACCTTGCAGTCCAAGGGACTCGCCGGAGTCTTCTCCAGCACCAGAGTTCAAAGGCCTCAATTCTTTGGCGCACAGCCTTTCTTATGGTCCAACTTTCACTGCCATACATTGCAATCATTGCCATACATTGCAAACCCCTACCTTACGATATAATAAAAGGATCTAATCCTGCGTCGAATTGTCCCATGGTGAATTGACCACAGAGATTTGTCCAATGGGATTTGTCCATGCTGATTTGGCTGTGGCGAGTTATCCTAGACCTCTTTTTAAAGGCTTTTTCCTTTGCCCATGGCAAGCAATATTAAGTCACCAGTCTCCGACATGAGTATTTAACAGACATGAGACCGATCTTGCAGGAACAAAAGTGGAAAACGGACTTTTCCCAGGTTTGTATCGAGGCACGCAGTATTTTCAGCGGCTGACTTCATTTCTAGTTGTGATGCGCAACTATTGTTATTTTTCTAACTATTCTTTAAACTTTTCTTCCTTTTTACGTAGGTGTATTATACCTAATATAACTTTACCCCCGTGAGAAGCTCTATGGCAGACGTACTTCATGACAGTATGAACATTTTTTTAATAAAGGAATATCTTTAATAATGTACAGTGTTTCTTTGACTCCTTTCTTTTTTTCTGTTTGGATTACAGGTTTAAGATTTTTGCGAGCTCTTAGGCTGATTCAGTTCTCAGAAATCTTGCAGTTCCTGAATATTCTTAAAACAAGGTAAGGCACAATATACGTAGATAAAATAGAGATAGATAGTAGATAGATAGATAGATAGATAGATAGATAGATAGATAGATAGATAGATAGATAGATAGATGATAGATAGATAGATAGATAGATAGATAGATAGATAGATAGATAGATAGATAGACATGATAGATAGATAGATAGATAGATAGATAGATAGATAGATAGATAGATAGATAGATAGATAGATAGATAGATAGATAGATAGATAGATAGACAGACAGACAGACAGACAGACAGATGGATGAATATACAGATGGATGGATGGATGATAGATAGATAGATAGATAGATAGATAGATAGATAGATAGACATGATAGATAGATAGATAGATAGATAGATAGATAGATAGATAGATAGATAGACAGACAGACAGACAGACAGACAGACAGACAGACAGACAGACAGATGGATGAATATACAGATGGATGGATGGATGATAGATAGATAGATAGATAGATAGATAGATAGATAGATAGACAGACGATAGATGATAGATGGATGGATGGACAGATGGATTGATGGATGATGGATAGATAATGATAGATAGATAAGATAGATAGATAGATAGATAGATAGATAGATAGATAGATAGATAGATAGATAGATAGATGATACATAGATGATACATAGATAATATATGTGTGTGTATGTGTATATATGTATGTATGTATGTATGCATGCATGCATGCATACAATTTCTAAAAATAGGTGGAGTTTTTCCCCTCCCCTCATTCTGACTTCTTACATTTATTTATCCCCTTACTATGTTCTATTCTTTCCTGAATTAAATGAGGATTCACTAAAACTTTAGAGGTTTAGGCTGAGCTCAAGCAGAATTAGGGACAGCACAGATGTCTCTGACAGCTTAAAGGGAAGGAAAAAAATGGAGATTAATCCACCTATTTTTAGAATTGGGGCTGAAAAGACAAAACATAATTTTTCTCCTTTAAAGTCTGGAAAGCTATTCTGAATAATCCTGGCTCGCCTAAAAACAATTGAACAGAACTATTTTTTTAAAAAATAACCATTTTGCAATAGCATGTTTCTTTTCATAAATCAGGTACTGTAATGATTAAATAATGATAATCAAAACCATTCATTTGCATATACAGCTCCTGGGCTTCCAACAATTCCCTTAGGGACTGTTTGAAGTTGCAAAAAAGTAACTTATGCAGTTTAAAGTTACTGTTTGAAGGTATGGAAAAAAGGGACTTAGGACCGTTTTTCACCCTTAGGACCGCTGCAGCATCCCCCACGGTCACATGATTTACATTTGGATGCTTGGGAACTGGTTCACATTTACAACCACTGCCGTGTCCCAGGGGGTCACGCAATCCACTTTTGACCTTCGGACAAGCAAAGCCAGAGAACCAAGGACACCCCCCCCCCGCAATAAATGAAATATTCAAAACATCAATATCCCATCAATAGCCCTGGTGGCACAGTGGTTAGAATGTGGTATTGCAGGCTAATTCCAGTTTGATCCTGATGGGCTGAAGGTGGACTCAGCCTGCCATTCTTTCTTCCGGGGTCGGTAAAAGGAGGACCCAGATTGTTGGGGGCAACAGGCTGACTCTGTAAACCGCTTAGAGGCCGTAAAGTCCTGAGAAGCGGTATATAAGTCCAAATGCTATTGCTCCTTTCCCTCCCTTCCTTCCTTCCTTCCTTCCTTCCTTCCTTCCTTCCTTCCTTCCTTCCTTCCTTCCTTCCTTCCTTCCTTCCTTCCTTCCTTCCTTCCTTCCTTCCTTCCATGGTTGGAATGCAGTATTGAAGGCTAACTCACTGCTCACTGCCAGGAGTTCGATCCTGACTGTCTCAGGGTTGACTCAGCCTTCCATTCTTCCGAGGTCGGTAAGATGAGGACCCAGATTATTGGCTGACTCTGTAAACCGCTTAGAGAGGGCTGTAAAGCACGGTGAAGCAGGATATAAGTCTACGTGCTATTGCTATTGCAGGCTAACTCTGCCCACAGCCAGGAGTTCGATCCTGACCGGCTCAAGGTTGACTCAGCCTTCCGTACTTCCGAGGTCGGTAAAAGGAGGACCCGGATTGTTGGTGGACAATAGGCTGATTCTGTAAACCGCTTGGAGAGGGCTGTAGAGCACCGTGAAGCGGTATATAAGTCTTAAGTATTATTGCTGGTGCAATGGCAGCCGTGCTCAATTGAGTGCACGTTTTCAACAGATGCAGGAACGGTCCAGCAGAATATATTTACACAATGTTTTTTTTTTTATTAAAAAGTTTTAACATACAATTTTTCCTTTAAAAATCCCCCCTCCCCCTCCCTTCTCCCTCCCCCCCTACCTCTTCCCCCTCCCCCCCTCCCCCCCCGACTTCCCAGAGCTAAATACAAGGTATATAAAAAAAAACAATCATAAACAACCATATACTAACATCCATAAACTCTAAAATCCATCACTCTCTAGCTTATATAGGATAATATATATATATATATATTAAATATATATAAAAAAACAAAAATAGAAAAAGAAGAAAAGAAAGAAGACTTATTCAAATGCTACATGAAACTTCTTAACCCTATAAATCCATTTTCTCCATTCCATAATATAACGTTCTTGCGAAAAATCTTAGGCCAAAATCTACGCCATCTCTGCCAGGTCAAAAATCTTTGAAGTCACTCTCCTATAATCGGCAGTTCCTCTTTCTTCCATTACTGAGCTATCAAAAGTCTTGCTGCCGTAATTAAATTTCACATAATTAGTGTCCACAACCGTAACGTCCGTAATTATCCCCAACAAGAAAAAAAAACCAAAAACAAAAAATTTGCAAACAAACTTTATCCTTTGCTTAAAAATCTTCTACATATTCCACCAAGTTTTTATCCAAAAAGCCTTGATCTTTTTACAAGTCCACCATACATGAAAATATGTAAATATGTTACATATTTACACAATGTTATACAGCACACTGCTAGTTAATATTAAAAGAATGGTCAGTCTATTTATTGGAGAGGTGAAGTGCATTATAATATGCGATTCCAATGGACAAATGAGAAGCTAACTCAAAATGCATCCCTCCCACCCCCCCCATGTCAGCTTATCGGCCTGTTTTAATGTTATACCATTGAAACGTGTCAATATTTATCCATCCTTTGGGCTGTAAAGATAACGTTTCAAATCGTGAAAGTGAGTTTAGTGCCTGGGAACCATGAAGTTTCCCTAGCGCTCATTTCATTTTGGAAGTTGGCTACTTCCTCTAGCAAAATGTGTCCAATCACTCTGGACACAGTCCAGAAAACCCGACTGTATTGGTGTGTGTGTGTGTGTGTGTGTGTGTGTGTGTGTGTGTACAGGTAGTCCTCAACATACGACCACAATTGAGCCCAAAATTTAAGTTGCTAAGCGAGAAATGTGTTAAGTGACTTTTCTCGCCATGGACTTTGCCTGTCAGAAGATCACCAAAGGGGATCACGTGATCCCGGCACACGGCGACTGTCGTAAACGTGAGTCAGTTATTAAGTCTCCACATGCGAATAATCACGTGACTGTGAGGGATGCTGCAACGGCCATAAGGGTGCCACTGCCACCGTCATAAACGTGAGTCCGTTGCCGAGCGTCTGAATTTCGATCGTGTGACTGTGGGGGATGCTGCAAGGGTCGTAAGTGTGAAAAACCTTTTTCTAGTGCTGTTGTAACTTTGAACAGTCACTAGATGGACCCTTGTAAGCCGAACAGCTGCATTGCTTCCATGCAGGTAACACAATGAGGCTAAGCTTGTAAGCCGCCCTGAGTCTTCGGAGAAGGGCGGGATATAAATGGAATTAAAATTAAAAAAAATAAAATAAAATTTGCTATGGCTTTCTTTTCAACATTTCCACCACCCCCTAAATTCCTACAAAAACTGCGTTTCTGGGCCTCCTAGTTGTCCAGTTACTAACCAAGTCCAGTCCTCGGAGCTTCTGAAGTTCTCATCTGCCACATAACCTTTTTCGCGCGGAGAGATCTATTCATTTATTTATTAATTTATTTTACTTTTCCACCCGCTCTTTATTCTGTACCGCTCATTTCCCCTTTTTTTATAGTGATTTTACTAAACATTAAAAACATGTTTTACTAAACATTTTTTTAAAAAAATGAAAACTAATACCCAAAGAATAAAAAGAAATATTGTAAAGGGTGGAAAACGAAAACCAAAAAAAAAAATGAAAAGAAAAATAAGAACATAGTAAAGAAAAGAAATGTATAAAGAAATGGCTTCACCCTTCATCCCAAGTATAAACAATTTTAGCAACTTATCGCCTCCTCTTAAAATACAACGAGTGTACTGTATATTTTTCATGGCAATAATACCGAGGTGGATTTCCATAGCATCGTGTGGGGACTTGGTTTCAAAAATGGAATTCCCGTCTCGCCCGAGATTTCCTGGTGGTCTCCCATCCTAAACATCCAACTCCCATTGGAGTTTTCAAGATGTCCTTGGAGCTTCCACTTAGCTGTGGAAAGATAGATCTCCTTCCTCCATCCATATGATGAATGGTTGCCATTTGCTCAGACACATTCCACCCCTCCCCCACCGGTAAATCACTCAAGTTGAGACTTAATATAGATTTTCCCACAATTTATTTTACGGATATCCTGTGTTGATTGAAAGGCACGTTCGATAAACCAATGCGATTTTTTTTTTTTTATGCTGAGAAACTGACCTGTCCCTTGAAAGGAAAGGTTTTTATGGATTTATTTTTTTTTCAGGAAGGAAGATTTGAAAAAAGCTAGAGAATCTTTCCAGGTTTTTTTTAAAAAGCAAACTCTAAGAGAATGTGTTTGTTTTTGTCCCTTTTTTTCCCCCACCAGCAATTCCATCAAGTTAGTGAATCTGTGCTCGATATTTATTAGCACGTGGCTGACAGCAGCTGGATTTATACATTTGGTAAGTATGCCTCAAAAAAAAAACAACAACACGCTTATTTGGGAAGGTTTAGATTTATTATGAGATAATCCAGATATAGATCATTTTTTTTAAAAAAAAATGCACTACATATTTCTTTTTGATGTTTGGTGGGAACACTCTTTGCAAATTCTTTAACAAATAATCCCTGTGTGTTATTGTTCAGAAAAAAGTAATAGATTGGTGTTTCTCAATTTCAGCAACTTTATGCTACAAGGACTTCACCTCCCAGAATTCCCTGCACGGGGCTGAGGAATTGTGGGAGTTGAAGTCTTCATAGCTTAAAGTTGCTGAGGTTGAGAAATTCTGTATTGCAGCGTATTTCCCCCATTCATACAGTATGCCATTTTCAGATTAACGCAGGACTCCTGGGTTCCTTTAAATATTATTAGTAAATCTTGTCTCTCATGAAGAAATTATTCCAAGAGGAGAAAATGAGCAAACAGCGTGGGGAAAAAAACAACCCACAGCTACTTTGCCTGAAACTGGAAGAGGAAGTTAGGAATTTCAGAGTCTTCATTTTGAAGTTCTGGAGAACTTTTACTGAATTTGACAATAACAACGACGAGCCACTAAGTGGCAGTGTGGGCTTAGAAACAAAAATTAAAATATGGTAGCAGATACAAGACGATCTCTTGTAAAATGTGAAGAATTTTACATACGAGTACACAACACTGCATCCAGTTTGGGTCACCAGGATGTAAAAAAGATGTCGAGACTCTAGAAAGGGTACAGAGAAGAGCAACAAAGATGATTGGGGGACTGGAGGCTAAAACATATAGGGAACGGTTGCTGGAATTGGGTATGTGTAGTCTAATGAAGAGAAGGATGAGGGGTGACATGATAGCAGCGTTCCAATATCTCAGGGGCTGCCCCAAAGAAGAGGGAGTCAAGCTGTTCTCCAAAGCACCTGAACGAAGGACAAGAAGCAACGGATGGAAACTAGTCAAGGAGAGAAGCAACCTAGAACTAAGGAGAAATTTCCTGACAGTGAGGACAATTAACCAGACGAACTGCTTGCCTCCAGGAGATCACATGACCCCAGGACACTGCAACTGTCATAAGTACATGCCAGTTGCCAAGAGTCTGAAACCAGTGGAACAACCTGCCTCCAGAAGTGGTGAATGCTCCAACACTGGAGGTTTTTAAGAAGAGACTGGCCAGCCATTTGCCTAACACTCATGTTCTCCTGAAAATTAGTGTAGACTGTGTCCTGAATTAAAGTAACTTAACACATCCTCTCCTTTAAGCATTAAATGCCCAATATGTTTATGAACTACTCTTTGGAAATAGATCCTGCCAAATTCCTGATTTGAGAGGGTGGATCAGTTCACATTTTCTTTTCTTTAGTGAGCTGAAATATGGGTCTTGAGTGACAATTATTGTGGTAGCTACTTGCTGCTATAACAGGGAGGAATTTTGTGACTAAACCCAAAGAGTAGTTTGGGCACAAAGTTTTGTGGATAGGATTACAGTAGGTGGACCACCCAAAAAAAAAACAGAACATTGAATGATAGGGTTGGGAGGGACCTTGGAGGTCTTCTAGTCCAACCCCCTGCTCAGGCAGGAGAACCTATACCATCTCAGACAAGTGACCGTCCAGTCTCTTCTTAAAAAACTCCAGTGTTGGAGCATTCACAACTTCTGGAGGCAGGCTGTTCCACTGGTTAATTGTCCTCACTGTCAGGAAGTTTCTCCTTAGTTCCAGGTTGCTTCTCTCCTTGATGAGTTTCCATCCATTGTTTCTTGTCCTGCCTTCAGGTGCTTTGGAGAATAGGTTGACCCCCTCTTCTTTGTGGCAGCCCCTCAAATTTTGGAAGACTACTATCATGTCACCCCTAGTCCTACTGTAACCATGTGATTAAACCCCAGTTTAGTGGCTATAGATTCCAACTTGACTTTCTTGAAAACCTACATGTAGTCCTAAATGTCAGATATATTTAAACATAGTTGCCTACTTCTAATGCAGCCATCGTTTATCAGTTGCTAGACTATCTTTTGAGAAATTGCAAATCGTGATCATGTTCTTCTCTTACCTTTAACAATAGTTACTATATTAACTTCTCGCCCCCCCCCCCTCCCCAAAACAGGATTCTGTATTTGGAACACTCCAAAGCCTGTATAACGTAACTGATTTGCTATCAAGAAAACCGCTTGTTTTATCGCGGTCCATTGAGTCGTTAAAGTTAAGATCCCTCCACTTCATTAGAGCTGCATTGCTGAAATTGCCTGGCTTAAAAAAAAAAAAGAAAAGAGAATTCGGCTTCAACCGTTCAACGAGATCGTATCTGCGTTGCATTTTTTCCCCCCTTGAAGCTATTAGTTATGTACTGATAAGTTCGTGAATGGACGTATTGCCTTGTAGGCAATGATGTATTTAATTCGCTGTTGTCCTTTTATTATAGGTGGAGAACTCAGGGGATCCATGGGAAAACTTCCAAAATAACCAAGCACTTACATATTGGGAATGTGTTTATTTGCTCATGGTTACTATGTCCACCGTTGGCTATGGAGATGTTTATGCAAAAACAACCCTTGGTCGCCTTTTTATGGTCTTCTTCATCCTCGGGGGATTGGTAAAACATTTATGCTATATTCTGCCTATATCTATCTATCTATCTATCTATCTATATATTTAATGTAGCGATTATACCATAACTTACGACTTCAAAATACATATCCCTTTGTATTGCATTTTGAAGAGCTAGTAACTGAACTATAATACAGGGATAATGTACATACTTAGAGATTTAACGCTTGCAGAGATAGTAAGGATAGTTAGAATTTTAAGAATCCAGAGCATTAAGCAACGAGGTCTGGGCACACTTTGAAAACCCTTTGGAAACACTGCTTTGGTCTTCACAAAATGAGACCAGCCCATTGAGTAGCAGTTGGTCGATTGATTACTCTTGCAATCTTATCGATTAAAAAATAAAAATAAAATTCAGTGCCCTAAAGGTACCCCTTTACTTGCAATCAAGCCCATTGCTAAGCAGGATGCTTGTTAACTGTGTTTTGTCCCACTTTACAACCTCTCCTGTTGTTAAGTGAATCACTGCAGCCATTCAGCTGGTAACACGGTTGTTAACCAAATCCGCCTTCCCCAAGGACTTGGATCCTCAGAAGTTTGCAAAACGATGATCACACAACCATCACAAACGCATGCCGGTTGTCCGAACTTTGATCACGCGACCAGGAGGACGCTGCCATAGTCCTGTGTGTGATAAAATGATCGTGAGTCACTTTTTTCCAGTGTGGTTGTAACTTCATGAAACAAATCGTTTTACGCTGAGGACTGCAAGTTGTCGCATTTTGGAAGAAGATAGATTGAAGGGATTAAAAAGATAAACTACAAATGGGTTAACACAAAGAGCCGGTAATTAGGAAGCGAACCAATCTCCTTTGCATGGTACCCCAATTAGTTCAATGTGTTGGGTTCATCAAATCAAGGCCTTAGTTATAAACTTAGCAGTTCCACATACAATACAGACAGTCCTCAACTTAACAAAAGTTCATTTACTGAGTGTTCAAAGTTTCAGCGGCACTGGAAAAAGTGACGTACAATCATTTTTCATGCTTGCAACTATTGTATCATCCCCAAGGTCCCGTAATCAAAATTCGGACATTTGGCACCTGACTCATATTTATGATGGTTGCAATGGCCCAGTGTGTGTGTGTGTGTGTGTGACGGGATCAATCCCCTTTTGTGACCAGCAAACTGTGAGCCTGTTTCACAAGGGTGAGGGAAATCATTATGGTCACAATAGTTCATTTAATGACTGCTTGAAGATGCAATGGTGCTCAAAAAAGTTGACTTGTAACCATTCTTCACGCTTGCGACAAAATTCAGGTGCTTGGCAACGGACTCGCCTTGATGACGCTTGAACTATCCCGGAGTCACGCGTTTCCCCTTAAACTGGAGAAGCTGGATTGACTTCACAACCGTCTCGTTATCTTCACAACTGCAGTGATTCACTGTCTTGGACGTGGCCCGAGGTCCGAAAGACAGACAAACTCAATTGGAATTCCAAGAACAAAATTTTATTGGGATAAAGCTTTTGCAAAAGCTGGTGGACGTGATTCACGCGGGTGGAAAAGCCACACCCACCATTTGAAAAAGCATATATTTATGCCCTCTCACGAAGCTGGTTCCCCCCCACCCCTGTCGCACTCAAGAGCCCACCCGCTCATCCCGATCAACTAATCCGAAGCGCCTGAACAGAATACATTTCTTTTTCCCCCTCCCAGGAAAAAAAGCCTTGAGTCTATTATATCTATTGTGTTAACCATGACCTACTTTTTCTAGCATAAGCTCTATCTTTATTTTTGCATTTCCTCTGCTGGCGGTGATGGCGGACTCCCTAAGAACAAGCTACACGTCTGAGATCTAAGCAACCCACTTGATCTCCTGAAAGCTCAAGTAACTCCATTTTGCAGCTATGCTTAAGCTCCGGATTAATTTTCTCCATAAGATCCTTAAACAATTTCTGATCTTATTAACCTTTACGTGCACTTCACAGCTGTGGCAAGAGAGATTGTAAAATGGGGCGAAACTCACTTAACATCTGTCTCCTTCGCCACAGAGACTTGGGGCTTGGTTGTGGCCGTAGGCCGAGGACTACCTGTGTGTACATTTGAGCCCAGGAGGAAATGTAACAGTGAAACCGACCGCTGCTTCTTTTGCAGGTTTCCCAACAAAAGTGCCACCGCTTTCAAAGGTTTTTTTTAATTAATTTTAATGAGGGCATTTCTTAAAGCAGTGTAACTTTTCTGAAGCTGGGCTGAAACCCCACGGGAAAATAAAATTGAAAAAAAAAAGCTTTAATGAAAAGCAGGGAGAGATTGGGCTTGACAGCTGAACAGGTCCAGTGAAATTATTTTGAAAGTGTGCACAGACTTTGGCCTAGTGCAGGGGTAGGCAACCTGGGCTCTTTTATGACTTGTGGACTTCAACTCCCAGAATTCCTGAGCCAGCTGTGCTGAGGGGAAAGGGAGAGGTTTCCAAGCTGAGCCATGCTGGCTCAGGAATTCTGGGAGTTGAAGTCGACCAGTCATGAAGGGGCCAAAGTTTCCCTCATAATGGCTCAGGAATTCTGGGAGTTGAAGTCCACCAGTCATGAAGGGGCCATAGTTTCCCCCATGCTGGCTCAGGAATTCTGGGAGTTGAAGTCCACCAGTCATGAAGGGGCCATAGTTTCCCCCATGCTGGCTCAGGAATTCTGGGAGTTGAAGTCCACCAGTCATGAAGGGGCCATAGTTTCCCCCATGCTGGCTCAGGAATTCTGGGAGTTGAAGTCCACCAGTCATGAAGGGGCCATAGTTCCCTCATGCTGGCTCAGGAATTCTGGGAGTTGAAGTCCACCAGTCATGAAGGGGCCATAGTTTCCCCCATGCTGGCTCAGGAATTCTGGGAGTTGAAGTCCACGAGTGATGAAGGGGCCAAAGTTTCCCCCATGCTGGCTCAGGAATTCTGGGAGTTGAAGTCCACCAGTCATGAAGGGGCCAAAGTTTCCCTCATAATGGCTCAGGAATTCTGGGAGTTTGACGTCCACAAGTCATGAAGGGGCCAAAGTTTCCCCCATGCTGGCTCAGGAATTCTGGGAGTTGAAGTCCACCAGTCATGAAGGGGCCATAGTTTCCCCATGCTGGCTCAGGAATTCTGGGAGTTGAAGTCCACCAGTCATGAAGGGGCCATAGTTTCCCCCATGCTGGCTCAGGAATTCTGGGAGTTGAAGTCCACGAGTGATGAAGGGGCCAAAGTTTCCCCCATGCTGGCTCAGGAATTCTGAGAGTTGAAGTCCACAAGTCATGAAGGGGCCAAAGTTTCCCCCATGCTGGCTCAGGAATTCTGGGAGTTGAAGTCCACGAGTGATGAAGGGGCCAAAGTTTCCCCCATGCTGGCTCAGGAATTCTGGGAGTTGAAGTCCACCAGTCATGAAGGGGCCAAAGTTTCCCTCATAATGGCTCAGGAATTCTGGGAGTTTGACGTCCACAAGTCATGAAGGGGCCAAAGTTTCCCCCATGCTGGCTCAGGAATTCTGGGAGTTGAAGTCCACCAGTCATGAAGGGGCCATAGTTTCCCCATGCTGGCTCAGGAATTCTGGGAGTTGAAGTCCACCAGTCATGAAGGGGCCATAGTTTCCCCCATGCTGGCTCAGGAATTCTGGGAGTTGAAGTCCACCAGTCATGAAGGGGCCATAGTTTCCCCCATGCTGGCTCAGGAATTCTGGGAGTTGAAGTCCACGAGTGATGAAGGGGCCAAAGTTTCCCCCATGCTGGCTCAGGAATTCTGGGAGTTGAAGTCCACAAGTCATGAAGGGGCCAAAGTTTCCCCCATGCTGGCTCAGGAATTCTGGGAGTTGAAGTCCACAAGTCATGAAGGGGCCAAAGTTTCCCCCATGCTGGCTCAGGAATTCTGGGAGTTGAAGTCCACAAGTCATGAAGGGGCCAAAGTTTCCCCCATGCTGGCTCAGGAATTCTGGGAGTTGAAGTCCACAAGTCATGAAGGGGCCAAAGTTTCCCCCATGCTGGCTCAGGAATTCTGGGAGTTGAAGTCCACAAGTCATGAAGGGGCCAAAGTTTCCCCCATGCTGGCTCAGGAATTCTGGGAGTTGAAGTCCATGAGTCATGAAGGGGCCATAGTTCCCCCATGCTGGCTCAGGAATTCTGGGAGTTGAAGTCCATGAGTCATGAAGGGGCCATAGTTCCCCCATGCTGGCTCAGGAATTCTGGGAGTTGAAGTCCATGAGTCATGAAGGGGCCATAGTTCCCCCATGCTGGCTCAGGAATTCTGGGAGTTGAAGTCCACCAGTCATAAAAGAGCCCAGGTTGCCTACCCCTGGCCTAGGGGTTAATATTGGGCTGCTGATAACAGTCCGGATAAAATTAGTTTGCGGTTTCAAGACCTTCCCTTTTGTGTCCCTTCCCAACATTCCAACAAACACCGTGGCTTAGGATCCTCCTGAAAGAGCTGTTGCCGGGATTTCTTTCTTTCTTTCTTTTTTCCCAGCTAGCGGGAAAAGCGAGTTCACATCCTTCTTAGGAGCAACCAAAGAAGAGGCCAAAGTAGGCAAATGTACAAATTTCCCAACAGAAATTCGGCAAAGAATGCCCCCTGTGGGACAGAGAGATTTGGGGGTGGGGAGGAAAAGGAAGTCCTGCTATATTCTGGATAATTAAAATCCGTAGGGGGCCCTTCTCCAAGGAGACGGGTTTGGATTGCCTGGATGCAACTGCCCTCTTAACTTGCAGATGCTCCAGAGGTGGTGCTGAGGATGCTGAAGGAAAGTTGACCCCGTTATATAGATATTGTCAGGTTGAATTGTAAGGTAAGTGACTTCTTCAACCCAAGATGTGCGTGTAGAGATGTGCCTGTGCATGTATGTGTAAACCTATATATATTGCAGCTGAGATCTCCAATCTTGGGCAACTTTATGACTGGTAGGCTTCAAGTCCCGAAATTGAGGGAATGGGACAACTCACCACAGCCAGCTTGCCACAGAACAACTCTCCACAGCCGACTTGCCATGGAACAACTCACTGTGGAACAATTTAACAATTCAAATTTAATTATTTATAATAAATAAAAAATCATTTTTTATCGATCACATTTCATTCTGTCCCTCCTTTTGCATCCTTTCTTTAATTATTCTATTCCACCATTTCTTTGATATTAGTGTGACTTTTGTCCAGCAATGAGTGGTCCCGCAGCTAGTTGGCCATGGTGAGTTGACCGCGGTGAGCTGGCCACAGTGAGTTGGCCATGACGAGTTGGCCATGGTGAGCTGACCATGATGAGTTGATGAGTTGGCCATGATGAGTTGACCATGGTGAGCTGGCCACAGTGAGTTGGCCATGACGAGTTGGCCATGACGAGTTGGCCATGGTGAGCTGGCCATGGTGAGCTGACCATGATGAGTTGACGAGTTGCCCATGGTGAGTTGACCATGATGAGTTGGCCGTGGTGAGTTGGCCGTGGTGAGTTGGCCTAGACCCCAGAATTAAAGTCCACAAGTCATAAAGTTGCCAAGATCGGACATTCCTGTATTGCAGATCTAAAGATAATGAAGGTGTGCATATACAGACAGGCACACCTCTCATTTTAGTGATTGTGCATCCAACCTTTTTGTGCATTTTCCTTCCCTTGCCGAAAAGGTAGATCTTGAGGCTCCCCTTAGTGGCAGCAGCTCTTCGAGGCATTCAGCCACGAGCAAAATGTTTGTTGGACAAAACATGGCAGAATACATTTTTTTCCTCCTCATTGCCTTCGTTTCCCTTTTACATCCTTACATTTTCTTACCCATCTTTTAAAAAGATGAACTTAAAAAAAAATTACATCATGTTCATTCTCACGGTGGAGAAAAACCATTCTGCGTTTTATTTGGTAAATCACCGACGAGGTGAAAAATAACCCTCGTCTGTCTTGCCTAAAATAGTAACTGTAATGTAAGCACCAGAAACAGGATTTTGTGGGGTGTTTTGGAGAATAAATATTTGGAAAATTCCATTCACCCCTTTTTCCCAAAATGCCAGCCGTGGCCCTGTTTTAATCCCTTGAATGTCACTTTGACTCTATTTTGTTCTTGTTCTTCTCGGGGTTTTTTTTCCTTTTTTTTGCATCATCATTATTATTATTATTATTCATTCCTGTCTCCCTCCTTGGACCGTTGTTCTGTAGCTGAGCTGGTGTTTCTCCCTCTTGACCAAGACCAACGCTTGTTTTGAGATGAAAACATTTTTGTTTTTTGCAATCTTTTCTTCTTGTTTTTGATTTTGGAGGAAAGACTTGATTAGATCTGTGCCTTGCATTTCCAGATCGTAAGGATGATGTATCTTCTTATAAAATTCATCGGCCCCCCTCCCCTTCCTTTGACCTCTCTTTTTAGTCTTCTCTCTGTCTCCTGTCTTCTTCCTTTAGGCCATGTTTGCCAGTTACGTCCCTGAAATCATAGAGTTAATAGGAAACCGCAAGAAATATGGTGGTTCCTATAGCGCGGTTAGTGGAAGAAAGTAAGTATTCAAAGGACTCTGCTACTTTTGGTGTGGCAGAACACTCTCTGCATGCCAGTTTTTCTTTCTTTTTCTTTTTTTTTCTTTTCTTTTTTTGTTTTGCTTCTCTTTCATGCATGTAGGCAATGTTTGCGCGCTACGTGCCAGAAATTGCGGCTCTCATCCTTAATCGGAAGAAATACGGCGGGACTTATAATTCAACCCGAGGCAGAAAGTAAGTTGAAAGAACTGGGAAAAACAAAAAAATGAGAGAGCCAAAGTGTGAAAGATCAAGTGGAATGTGACCCCAACATAGACGCCTTCCACCCAGTTCTTTTCCAGGGATAAGTGTGTCTTTGGGGGGGGTCATCAAATCTCATACCGTTCCCAAGCTGCAGGATCCAATCCGGGTTTGATCTTCCAAGCTTTGGGATTCAGGCTGGAGCCCGTCCTCGGGGAATTTATCTCACACCAGAACGTGTGAATGTGTGAATACAAGCCGCCTCGTTTTAGACTTCAATGGTGTATAATGCCAGCGCACCGTTGGCACAACCTGAAAATAATTGCCGTTGCAATTATAATTGGTACTCTACTCAGATGACGGCATTAAGGAGTGACACCTCAGTTTATGGAAACGTCTGTGATTGTCTTTCTGAACGGCCGATAATGTCTATAGTATCTGCTGTGTGCTATGTGATTGTTATGCAGGGGTTCAGACTCGGTAAAAATGAAATGTGTCTTGAGAAGCCAAACACATTTGTTCAGCTGAACAAAGACGGGTTCTCCCTTAAATTGGAAGAACCCTGAATACAGTGTGAGGCAGATACACACACACACACACACACACACACACACACAAACAGAGCCAGTGGTTTCTTGTGGAACTTTCTGTAGGGTCCAGTGAGGCCTAAACTTTAATTCTGCCATCTCAACATATGTCCCTTTTAACCAGGGGTCTTCAAACTTGCCGCTTTTATGACTTGTGGGCTTCAACTGAGGCTGAGGCATTCTGGGAGTTGAAGTCCACAAGTCATAAAAGGGCCAAGTTTGAAGACCCCTGCTTTTTACCAATCGTCAAGTTCATCAGATTCCTGATCAACAGGACAGATGCCCCTCTTGTTATGCTCCCGCAGAACTATTGGTTCTTCAAAACTCCCAGTTGTTCAGAGCACACAACCATATAAACTTAAGGGCTTCAAAAAAGGGTCGCCATAATCATATAGATTAAATACGTCCAAAGTGTCTGTGGAGATCCCAAAGATTCTTTTTCACGAGACAAACGAGACTTTCTGGTTTTTTTCTATGAAGAGCTTTCGCTTCTCATCCAAGAAGCTTCTTCAGCTTTGACCGGATGGTGGGGAAATGGGTCAGAGCTGAAGAAGCTTCTTGGATGAGAAGCGAAATGTCTTCAAAGAAAAACAAGAAAGTCCAGTTGCCTCTTGGAAAAATACCCTTGGGATATTTCCAAAGGGGTTATCCAATTAAGTATGCGAGTTCCATCTAACACTAAACGTTTGGTGACTTTTATCAATACCTTAATGTCCTTAGTACGAGGACCTCTGTAATTGAGCTCTACATAAGCATCAATAGATTAGATTACCGTAGATTAGATTAGATAGCCTTTATTGTCATTTTTTTCCTGTGGGCCCAACGGCACACATTAAAAATGAAATTTAGTTGCTTCCTCTCAAAGTGTACACATACATAAACACACATTTAAAACAACACTGGGCGCTATCTAACAAAATGAAATTCAATGGTGAAAAAAGTAAGGTTCTATATTTAGGCAGGAAAAATCAAATGCACAGGTATAGTATAGGTGGTACCTTGCTCAATAGTAGTAACTGTGAGAGGGATCTCGGAGTCCTAGTAGACAATCACTTCAATATGAGCCAGCAGTGTGCTGCAGCTGCCAAAAAAGCCAACACAGTGCTAGGCTGCATTAACAGAGGGATAGAATCAAGATCAAGTGAAGTACTAATACCACTTTACAATGCCTTGGTAAGGCCACACCTGGAATACTGCATCCAGTTTTGGTCACCACGATGTAAAAAAGATGTTGAGACTCTAGAAAGGGTACAGAGAAGAGCAGCAAAGATGGTTGGGGGACTGGAGGCTAAAACATATAGGGAACGGTTGCTGGAATTGGGTATGTGTAGTTTAATGAAGAGAAGGACGATGGGTGACATGATAGCAGTGTTCCAATATCTCAGGGGCTGCCCCAAAGAAGAGGGAGTCAAGCTATTCTCCAAAGCACCTGAAGGCAGGACAAGAAGCAATGGATGGAAACTCATCAAGGAGAGAAGCAACCCAGAACTAAGGAGAAACTTCCTGACAGTTAGAACAACTAACCAGTGGAACAACCTGCCTCCAGAAGTGGTGAATGCTCCAACACTGGAAGTTTTTAAGAAGAGACTGGACAGCCATTTGCCTGAAATGGTATAGGGTTTCCTGCCTGGGCAGGGGGTTGGACTAGATGACCTCCAAGGTCCCTTCCATCTTATTATTATTATTATTATTATTATTATTATTATTATTATTATTATTATTATTATTATTATTATTATTATTATTATTATTATTTTGCTTCAGAATGGGCATAAATCCATCCCTTCCACAAAAAAGGTTAATGCTTCATTTGTAACTTTAACAAATAACTACATGCTCTCAACTGGTGAGCATAATCCATGCTGAAAATAAAGTTGGATACACCTCTTCGTGGATTTTGTCCCAACAAGCTAATGTTTCTGACCTTAGGCAAGGAGATGAAGAGTTTCTAAAGAAATGGATATTTCTGTTACTACAGAATTTACTCCATAGGGGGTTTACTCAGAGTTTTGATACCGGTTTCCTGCCAGGCAAGACGATTAGCAGAGTCTGAAAAAAAATCTGCAGTGCCCGGTAAACAGAATCAAAGAAGAGTTATGCTAGTTACGGCTTAATCCATTTGCTTTCGACCAGGGCTTAATCACGACTTATTTTATTTTGCTAGATTATGTTTTTATTTTTTAAAGTGCAGTTTCAACTTGCCCTCCTCTCTAAGGGAGGAACAGTTAGGCAATGGCATTTGCGTATTTCGTCTTTTCTTCAAGATTAGCATTGGGCCTGCAAGATTTTTAAAGCAAGTTAATTTTTTTTAGAATAGAATGACAGAGTTGGAAGGGACCTTGGAGGTCTTCTAGTCCAGCCCTCTGCCCAGGCAGGAAGACCTATACCATGTCAGACAAACGGCTGTCCAGTCTCTTCTTAAAAACTTCCAGTGTTGGAGCATTCACAGCTTCTGGAGGCAAAGCCGTTCCACTGATGAATTGTTCTCACTGTCAGAAAATTTCTCCTTAATTCCAAGTTGCTTCTCTCCTTGGTTAGTTTCCATCCGTTGCTTCTTGTCCTGCCTTCAGGTGCTTTGGAGAATAGCTTGACTCCCTCTTCTTTGGGGCCGCCCCTGAGATACTGGAGCATTCACAACTTCTGGAGGCAAGTGGTTTTAGGATATGCTGACTGAACTGAGTGAGATTTACTCACCCGCAATTGGATACCATTTCAGCCCAAGTTGGGTGAACTCCGAATAAAGTACTGTTTTATTATTATTTGTTTACCGATCAGATTTATTGGCTGCCCTTCTTACTACAGGGTAACTGTGAAAATAGAGAGTGAAAGAGACTCGCATTCTGCGCAGATGAAAACATTTGCATTTTCGAGAAGCGTGCTTGCGAGTGGATGTTGTCTCGCTGATCTGGTAGACCTAAACCTCAGATTCCCACATCCTGTTCTCATTTGACGGCTAGTTTATAAGCTTCCCGGCTGGCTTTGGGCCTTGGCAAAGTGCATTTTTAATCTCTGGAGCTTCTTTCTTCTTTCTTTTTTCTCCTTCTTCTTCTTCCTTTCGTTTCTTTACTTTGCAAAATGCCTTCTTTGTTTCTCTCCCTTCACCTCTTTGGGTTCTGCCTGTGCAGTTTGTTTGACCAGAGTTGAATGTTGTCGTCGGGGCACTCAGACTGTTATGTTTTGTGCATTTCGTTCCTGGTTCGTAATTGCTAAATGCCTCGGAAAAGCATCTCCATCTCTCATCGGGAGGCTCGGAGTTTGGGAACGGCACCGCGGAAAGCCATTAGCAGCCCCGATGTGTTTGATATTGGCTTTGCAGTCGGGAGAACAAGATGGATGAAATGTTATGTTTGGCTGGAAAAGTTGAGTTTTCCTTCGGAATTCAGCGCTGGAGAGAGCGGGCTGTCAAAACCGATAAGTTTTCCATTGCTTCGGATGAGAAACATGTGGTAATAATTAGCAGTGTGTACAGCTTTTCGCTTGGACGGCTCGGCATGGACTTTGGCAGAAAACGTAATGAAAATCTACAGTTCAGCAATTCTTAACGTCAAAAAAGTTTCCAGATAAAAATGTAACAGATTTGAAAAACTGGAGCCACTAAACTCTGTTGAAAGATGTTATTCAGAGCCTAATGGGGAATTTTGTTCTCTAGGAAAGAAGTATTCATTGCGCTCCTTTGTTTAAACATAGTATTCGAATAATATATATACAGTATATATTGTGATGTTCAGCATGGAGCTTAAAACAAAGGAAATACCATCAGGCTGTAGCTATACTGCTCAGTATTGTTTTAAGCTAGAATTTATATATATATTTTGAATAGAATAGAATAGAATAGAATAGAATAGAATAGAATAGAATAGAATAGAATAGAATAGAGAAAATAAAGGATAGGATAGGATAGGATAGGATAGGATAGGATAGGATAGGATAGGATAGGATAGGATAATACTGTAGAGTAGAGTAGAATATACAATAAAATATAAAATATAAAATATAGAATACAGAATATAGAATACAGAATATAAATAGAATAGAATAGAATAGAATAGAATAGAATAGAATAGAATAGAATAGAATAGAATAGAATAGAATAGAATAGAATAGAATAGAATAGAATAGAATAGAAAAAAAGAATGCTAAGAGGATTTCAGGCAGAGTTATGTTCACCCAGCTGAGTTTCCATAAAGCATCTACTTAACTGGCAAAATTAACATAGTTCTGGGTGAAAAGAAGAGATAAACCATGTTTGGGGGTGATTAGTCTACTGGATAATAAAGTCAGGAGATTGCCCTGGAAGTGCATTCATGGCGTTAGATCTCGTTTGTCTCATGACTTCCAAATTTAGGCAGAGATTTAAAAGCCTTTTATTTTGAGCAAGCTTGAGTTCTGTGCTCTGATCTCTCCTTTTGGGAGGTTACTTCATATTTCTTGAATGTCTCTAAGCCATCACTTCAAATCAACAACTTATCAATCTTTTGAGCGATTCCTTCCTGAAGAAAATAGGAGACTGTTTCTCTCTCTCTTAATAATTAAAAAAAGGGAAAGTCAGATAAAGTAAACTGAAAGAGAAGCAGTTAATTGAAGCTGACAGAACACCTTGGACAGATTAAACGTTGCGATTTGAATCTGAATCTTGACTTAAAAGTAATTGATTTCTTTCTTTCTTTCTTCTTCTTCTTCTTCTTCTTCTTCTTCTTCTTCTTCTTCTTCTTCTTCTTCTTCTTCTTCTTCTTCTTCTTCTTCTTCTGCTTCTTCTGCTTCTTCTTCTTCTTCTTCTTCTTCTTCTTCTTCTTCTTCTTCTTCTTCTTCTTCTTCTGCTTCTTCTGCTTCTTCTTCTTCTTCTTCTTCTTCTTCTTCTTCTTCTTCTTCTTCTTCTTCTTCTTCTTCTTCTTCTTCTTCTGCTTCTTCTGCTTCTTCTTCTTCTTTTGTTGCTTTTTTTCATTCATCCCTGGCAATTTTTCTCAGGCTATTTCAAAGATGAGAGAAATAAAGGTAGGATGGTGCAATGAATGACGAGCGATAGGCCTTCCTTCTTTAAAACACAGTAGCCATCTGCCTAACTACAAAAATTAAAATTGACAAGGACAATAAAGTGAGGAATCTAACTTTTATTGTCATCTAAGGTGGAATGACTTGCCTCCAGAAATGGTGGGTCCTCCAACACGAGGTTTTAAGAAGAAATTGGACAACCATTTCTATTCTATTCTATTCTATTCTATTCTATTCTATTCTATTCTATTCTATTCTATTCTATTCTATTCTATTCTATTCTATTCTATTCTATTCTATTCTATTCTATTCTATTCTATTCTACATATTTTTCTATTCTATTCTATTCTATTCTATTCTATTCTATTCTATTCTATTCTATTCTATTCTATTCTATTCTATTCTATTCTATTCTATTCTATTCTATTCCATTTTCCATTTTCCATTTTCCATTTTCCATTTTCCATTTTCCATTCCATTCCATTCCATTCCATTCCATTCCATTCCATTCCATTCCATTCCATTCTATTCTATTCTATTCTATTCTATTCTATTCTATTCTATTCTATTCTATTCTATTCTATTCTATTCCATTCCATTCCATTCCATTCCATTCCATTCCATTCCATTCTATTCTTTCCATGTTTATAGTTTATCTTTAGGTGTTGACAGTCAACCGCTATCAGCAATACACTGTGGTTATATTAGAATTTTAGAATTATTTTGTGCATCTCTCTTGGGGAAAATGGTCCACCATGTTTGATTTATTGCTAAACACCACATGCTTAGCATAATTAAGAAGAACATATGTATCCTTGTCATCTTAACAAATCCTTCACAATTCATCTCAAATATTGGCAAGCGTAAAAGTAATGACTATAAAGGTTAATATTTCAACTCCTCATTTATATTTCAAATAAAAACAAAAACAAAATACAGGTTAGTGGCTTAGGAAGGTCAGTTTTATGCCTGCAAAATTGTAAGATATCTAAAATTTCAGATGGGTCTATAGTTATAGGACTAACTACACAATCATTAATAAGAATAATTTGCCAAAAAGAACTTGATTTTTTTTTTGCAATAGCAGTGTGGGTTCTACTACACTGATGTTATTTTATTAATAATGACATTTTAAGACATATTCATCTTAAGTATTTCTTTCTTTTTGAAAAAATAAAGACATTTTATTCTACCTCTTACTCCCATCCCTGCATTCATATAGCACAAAAAAGGTTTTCTGTGTTCAGGGGAAAAGAAAAAAAAACAGTTCTAGCCTATATTTTTGATGATTACAGCATCCTGCGTTATGTGATCACCATTTGCTACCTTCCCATAATTCTTAACAATAATTGCTTTGCTTAGCAATGGAAATTCTGATTTCCAACGTGGCCGTAAGTCAGGACTATCTGCAGTGTGTAGATTTCCTTGTACTCTCATCTAGATATTCATAGGTTTCAGCCTCTTGATATGTTTTTAGGTTCAGCCAGGTGTGATAGCCAATACAGAATTGTTAATGACAACTTATTTCATGTATTTTACTGGTAGACCTGAAGTCCATCCTGTACAATTCTGGGATTATCTTCTCCATTTAACGGTGTCCAAATTAGCATATCCCCATTTTTGCTGAGTTTCCTTTTGTATGAAATATTGTGTGACTGGCTTTCTTAATTAAGCCGGGTTGTGACGTGTGATGCCTTCCCTCTGGAACAATATTGATATGGTTTCCAACTCTATTCAAATGAGCCTTTAAACCCTGGTTTTGTTTTAAAGTAGGTAATGGACCCCTTCTGTGACGTTCTGCTTTTTGTTCTGTTTCGTTTCTAACGATTGTAAATTCCATCAATTAAACAACCTGAAAAGAATAGAGGAGAATTTTTATTGTGGCCAGTGACCAGTCCCTAAAAAAAAATCTCGGATGCATAAACATTAATATTTATTTATTAGTTAGGTGAATCATCTGAGCATCAGATGCAAGAAATGGGAGCCAAGGTGATTCAAATGAACACAGGTTTAATGCCTGTTAATACTTTGTACAAGAAAGGAACTACTAAATTTAAGGTGGGCTGGACTGAGATATTTTGTGGATGGGAAGGGACTTGAGGCTAATAACCTCCATTTCAGCCTGGTCATCTCCTACATCAGGTCCAGAGACCAGAACAAATAAAAACAATCAATATCCAGTTGAAAATTCTAGAATAAAATAGTAAATAACAGATAAAATCTATGTTAAAATCACAATTTGGCATCCAGTCTACACTATAAGTCCTTAAACTGTGGGGACCACAGTCACTGAATACTGAAATGCAAAACAACAACAAAAAAGTAATGCAAAAGGGTTTGCTACATTGGTTGTGTAAAATACCTACGGTGGATTAATCATATGTTTCCAACAAATCGGGTTTATTTGTGTGATGTTTATACAATAATCTGAACTACTAACAGTCAAAGCAAACTGGCGGTAGATAAGAGTCAATGGAATTCAAGGAGGGCTAAACTTAGATCTTTTTGTGAGTGCAAAGGGATTTGAAGCTGATGATGTGTTCGACCGCTTCCTTGAAGTCAACCGGGTCATCTCCTACATCAGGTTTAATTTCATGCTCCTTTAAGCAAGAATCGGAACTACTGCCAGTCAAAGCAAACTGGCGGTAGATAAAGAGTCAATGGAATTCAAAGAGGGCTAAACTTAGATCTTTTGTGGGTGCGAAAGGATTTGAGGCCGATGATGTACTTGACCCCTCCCTCGGGCTCAGCATGGTCATCACTTATACTGAGATTTTTCAGTGGAGCGCCGATACTGTTTTTAAAGTTTTGAACCAAAACTTTAATGAATCAGGGGGAAAAACAAAATCATTTCCGTGTAAAGGTGGTTCAAGTGTATTTTAAAGAGAAAACCAATGATTCGGAATGAAGTGGTTTTCCACGCTAGTTTTCACGTGAGGTTTGGAGTTTTCCCATTTCAGCTGGCTTTATTTTAAGCTTGCTAGTTACAGGAATTGGGGATGGAGGGGAGGAATGCCAAGGAAACAGAACGGGGGGAGGGGGGGCAGCCAGCCAAGAGAGGAACACATGATTAAAAAGCTAAAGGGAGCAGCGTGGAGGAAAACCACAACATATGTATCTGATATAAATATTATAGTTACAGAGAGACATTTAGATCAATATAAGTCACATTTCATTCACTTGCTTGACAGAATGAATGCAATGCAGTCGGTAGATGCTGAACCAAATTTGCAATGTACTGTCAGTGATTTGCTGTGATGGGATGGCAAGGGTGACTTTTTAAGAGTTCCTTTATGTTTGTTCCAATAGAATGGATGTAATTTTCCTGGAAAATAAACAGCCAGTATGATATGAAAGTTGCTATTTTATAGGGTTTTTTTTAAAAAAAATAGGGTATAATTTGCATGGCCTGACTGATCTTTTACTGGAGTTCCCTTAGGGAACCTTGTGCACGAAACGTTGGAATTGATTTGATAATTGTCGTTGGCAGTTATTTCTATTGGAGGGGGGGGGCGGCGGAAATCTGCATCCTATTTTTTGTACGTATTTTGATGATTTTGAGACTAAACGCCCCACATTTCGGTTGACGCTTCCCAGGTCGCAAATGTGAAAAACAGTCGTA
>NC_138207.1:101925121-102057621 GCF_964194415.1 Vipera berus | reverse complement strand
CAATTATAATAGAATAAAGATGCCAAGGTGGATTGAAAACCTACAATGTGGTGCCAACCTTTCAGCATAATAAGTCTAAAGCAGTCTCCCCTTTAGGTCAAACTTTGCTGGATAGGGTCAGGTGATCCCAAATTATTCATTATCAAATGTAACATGAATACATGGCGGGGGATATAACATTTGGATCAATCCTGACACATCCCTCTTTGTAAGAACATTGTGAATTGATCTGGACATACAAAGCGATGACTACAACCTATGTTCTACCCTCTTACTTCCCTGTTGAATGAGGTTGTCAATCCTGGGTTTGCGTAAGTAATCATTGAAAACATTTTCACTGTTAACAGGAAGCTGGCCTTAGTCAAAATGTTAAATGAAAAGACCAATCATCTAGATCAGACATGTCAAACACAAGGCCCGGGGGCCGGATCCGGCCCGCGAAGTGGTTTCATGGGGCCCGCGAAACCATCCTGGAAACAGTGAGGGAACGGCCCCCACTGCCTTGGCCCTGGCCCAGAGACCCCCCTTCTGCCAGAGACCCCCAGATCTGTCCCACTCCTGCCTAGGCCCCCATAGGCACCCTTGATGCAAACGATGTAGAGCTGGCCACGGCCACCCAGTAGGCCATACGCACTCTAGCCACGCCCACCCAGTAGGCCACAACCACCCTGGCCACACCCACCCGTCCCCCTGAGGGCAACTGCAATGCTGATGCGGCTCTCAATGAAATTAAGTTTGACACCCCTGATCTAGATATTGATACAGATATGTAGAGCTCTGTTACCTTCCCACCGAGGTGGTACCTATTTATCTGCTTGCATTTGCATGCTGTTGAATGGCTAGGTTCAAAACTGCAGGAGTTGGAGCGAGGACAGGAGCTCAAGCTTACCCCATCACGTGCAGCTTGGGTCTTGAACCCGGGCTTCTCAGCTTTCCAACTGATAAGCCCAGTGTCTCAACCGCTGAGCCACTGCGCCGCCCCTCACAACATATAAGGCGGCTGGAAATGTAGCATCTAAGGCATGCTAGGCGATGTGCTTCTGGTTTATTTATGTGACTATAATTACAATGGATTGAATTAAAATGGTATTCGTTTAAGACTCTGTAATACGGGTTTTTAACGTTTCTCTTTCAAGAATAAACTGGAGACCGTCACCGGATTAATGCTTCTTTCCTCTTTTTTTTCTTTTCATGGTTATTTTCTCATGAAAGTAACAGTCACAAAACTTTCACTTATTTTCTTCTTGTTCTTCCTGGTCTTAACTGTGTCCTTTCTTCTGTCCCAGGCACATTGTTGTCTGTGGTCACATCACTTTGGAAAGCGTCTCCAATTTCTTGAAGGACTTCCTTCACAAGGACAGGGATGATGTCAACGTAGAAATTGTTTTTCTGCATAAGTAAGTACCTTCGTGTCACTACTCACACCCCAAAAAAAGGCCCGTGGGACCCTAAAATCTATAGTAGAAAGTATTTGTAGATCAGGATTGAACTTTGGGGGTCCTTGGTGGTCTCGGCTGTTTCATTAGCGCACTGGATGATGGTACCTAGTTTGGTAATAAAACGTCTGCAAGGAGACAACCAAGCTCAGAGACCGTTAAGAACCCCCAAACTAAAATCGGCAATCAAATTCCTGGGTGAATACTTTCTCTTACCCCAGTTGCAAACAAGGCTAGTAATAAACATTGTTTTTTGCATACAGTATTGTAGTAGGTAATTATTTAGCTTTTGGGAAAATGTTTGCACCTCAGGGGTACAAAGGGGTACAAAGTCCCAAGTACCTCTTTCGAAAAAGACACCCTGTGAATATTTCAGCTGAGAGCACCGAATGTGCCTTTTTGTACTGTCCTTTTGACTCACAAGTACATTTTAATGACATATTTAACAAGGCCTGGTTTATAAAATACGGCAGGAATGCCTTGCCTGCTTTTAGGATTCGGTCCTGAATATAATTAAAAGAAACAAATCATTTAACCAAAATAATGAATGAACGAATGAGATTTCCATAAGGTTGTAGTGGATAATTGTATTCTTTGTTATGCCATTCATAGACCTTGCCTACACTACTCACTTCCTAAATTGGTGGGCTGTATACTTTAAATGTCATAGTAATGAAGGGAGGCCTTCCCTTAATCCATTTAAAGGTGCTGATTAAAGTTGTGCATGCTTTCAAATGTCTTCTACATTTGAAGTAAAAGATTAGGATCTTATTAACTAACTTGAACTTTTGGGGGGCTTTCCATGTGAACTTTAAAAAAAGATGCTGTTGCTTTAAGTCATCAAATCAAATCAAATCAAATCTGTATGACGTTGACAGACCAACATAACTGTTCCCTTAATGGATCTCAGTCTGCTTCTTAAAGCAATCACAATATATTTTACAGACTCGTTTGCAATCCTGAAAAAAGTTTGTTGGTTTTAGTGAATAGCAGAGAAGTGTTATGCTTTGCTGGAATTTGAAGAAACACCTCCAGGTCACTTTTGAAGCATGTTTTCTGTCGTTTAGAGACGGAGAATTTTTTTTTAGGATTTTTATAGGGACCCAAAAGGGAAAATTTGAATAGTGAAGTAGGATTCTTCAAAGAAGAAGAATATAACGCATGTCACTCATGCCACAGATTACTTAATCACCAATACCATTTAAACAAAGTTGGCTATAGATCTCAATGAATTTTATTTTCGATCCTTTTGAAATCACAAGTCTTCTACTTGAGGTTCTACGTGTCCACCTATCCAGATCACAAATGTCACCTCTCAAAAGTGATTCTGGACGCGAACTAAGATGACCTGAAAAAAGTTTCACATACAATCTTTGGCACGTTAAAAAACAAAAAAGTTTGAAATCCAATTTGAAAGGAATTGAAACCGATAATCCCCTTAAACTGACGAATCATTAAATTATGGTAGTGAAGCGTGAAGAACAGAAATTGATCCAGGCAGTGGCATTTTGATGTATTGAATGACTGTTATTCTTCCACAAGATTTTAAATTTAGCAACGTTGGGAGTTAAGTCTGCATTAAAATTTTGTTAGTCTGCTTTGGTCAATTCAAATCGATTCTGCTGTAGCTTTGTTTGATTTTGCACTGCTCTTCCCAAGATCTGTTTAAATTATTTTTACAGTGTCAATTTGTGAGTTTTTTTTTTAAGTATTGCACTAATAACCTGCCCAGGAACCACAACTTTAAAGGTGTATAAATCAGTTAAAATATATAATAAAACAGCAAAAGGAATAAATGTATCAAATAGAAACATCATCGGGCAGCAAAATAAATAACAAAATTCATAGTAGTAAAAATAGCACTAAATTTTAACACTAGTTTAAAATTATTTTCAAAACAGCTCCGAAAATCGGGCTGTAGGCATTGCGTTATGATTAAAGCTTCGAGGGTTATTGGGAAGAACATCATTCAGTAACTTGAACCAGTTTCATATTTCCAAGTTAAATCTACAAAGATGTAAGCTGAACAGAAAACAGAACACAAAGAGAAGAAGTAGAATATAATTATAAGTAATTAAAAATAAATTGATTTATTTGGGTTCAAAAGGGCTATAATATTAGTTGCACTGAGTTCTCTGAAGTGTCTCTCCCTCATTTGGAGGAGACCCAGAAAAGTCTCAGATGAAGGTCCAGATAGGTCAGTATGAAACTCCAGTTAGGTCAAAAGAGAGATCTAGATAGGTCAATATGAAGGTCCACATAGGTCAATATGAAGGTCTAGATAAGTCAGTATAAAGGTCTAGATAGGCCAATAGATCTAGATAGGTCGATATGAAAGTCTAGATAGGTCAACAGGAAACACTAGAAAGGTCAATATGAAGATCTAGATAGATCAATATGAAGGTCTATATAGGTCAGTATGAAGGTCTGTATAGGTCAATATGAAGGTCTTGATAAGTCAATATGCAGTGCTAGATAGGTCAATATGAAGGTCTAGTTAGGTCAATAGGAAACTCCTGATGGGTAAATATGAAGGTCCATATAGATAACACTTGATCCACATTGATTGAAGGTCCTGTCATAATAAATATGTTGCTCTTCCATATGCCACAAGATCAGATATAAGACAGAAGAGTCCAGAATTTCTGGATTGATTCTTTTGCCAAATAAAGTATAGAAAGAGTGAGGCACCCTTTCTTAGCTGTCATAGTTTGCAGGAAGAAAGTCACATATTTGATAAGAATAATGGAGAAGTTGATTCTGATAAACCTTGGCCATCTCTGTCCTGCCGACATGTATCCATTAAATGATGGATGTTGATGCATGAACAGATAAGGGCATCATCTTTCTCAATTCTGTGATTTTATTATTTGTAGCATGCAATAAATTTATAAACACAAGTTTATTCAGGACCTTTAGCACAGAAGAGGGATGAGAAAATATGCAAACTAAAGCAATACACTCAGATTTTTTCTCTCTTTCTTTTTTTCAATAATTGGACTACAATTTTTCCACGTCAATCTTAATTTCCTGAAAATACCCTATCAGCAGCCACGAATGCTTAAAGAACATGCTGTTACCATAAAACTCACTTCCAATAATAACTGCCTTGATTTTTAAATCCCAATCACAGAATTGGGATTAGGCAGAACTACAGGATATAGGAAAGTGGAAAATACACAAAGGAGTTGTGTTTGGATGTAAATTATGAGTGACTGCTGAAAGCATCATGTGGACAGCTACTAGCATTCAGAAGCAATCTTATAAATTAGGTCATTGTCAGCTACACTTCCAAGGAACAGACGGTTTTAAGGTAGAATAGTGGAAGCGTCAATGGAGATTCTCCTTTCTTGTTTTTCTTTGAAGGCATTTTGCTTCTCATCCAAAATACATCTTCAGCTCTGACTGGATAGTGGGGAACATGGGAGAACAAACCCACCAGGACAAGATTCAGCAGTCCATCTGCATTTGAAGGACAAAGGCTGCTCTTTTGAAGACAGCAAAGTCCACTTTTTGGTCAGAGAGGACCGCTGGTTTCAAAGAGGGGTCAAAGAGGCCATCTGTGTCAAAATCGAACAGCCCTGTCTCAACAGAGGGGGAGGGATACAACATCATCCATCTCCAGTCTACAACACAAGTCCTTTCAGCAGCTCCAAGGAGGCTCCACACCCATTTGCACCACTCAGGTGACTCTGAGGACACAGATGAACCTCCAAGTGGCCTCAACAACCTCTAAAAGAAGGCAAATGACCAGCTGTCTGCAAGAAGTATAAATCCTTCTATTCCCCACCATCTAGTCAGAACTGAAGAAGCTTCTTGGATGAGAAGCGAAACATCTTTAGCAAGAAAAAAGAATGTCCAGTTGCCTCGTGAAAAAGCACCTTTGGGACAATATTGGAAGTAGCAACTTAATCTTCCCAGGAGTTCTCTCTGTGTGTATGTGTGTGTGTGTGTTTGTTTGTATCCGACCTTTATCATTTATACAAGTAACTGTTGAGTGTACAAATAAAAGTCCAGGATTATTTTCATTTCTGAAAAGCTTACCATTTATTGAATACATGGCCTGGTAAAGGTGAAGTAAAAACTAACTCTAAAATCCCAAGGCATCAGATCACAGCATATCACCATGACTTTCCCAGCCAAACTGTCCCCAGATGTCCACATAGCCCATGTAAACAAGTTCTCTTTGTTAAGGGAACCATCTGCTATCTTCTTCACACCTGCTAGAAAGTCCTTGAAAGGTTTCCATACTACTGATCTCAGCAAATTTCTGTAGAACTGGAGAGTTTCCATTTCTCTAATTAGTCCTTTCAAAAGCGACACTTCCCCCCACCTTACTCTACGTAATGCAAGACGCAAAGAGAGAGGCACTTAGCTGCCAAATTTTGACTCTTGACAGTAACTCAAGCTGGTGAACGTATCTAACACACTTTCCTCCTCCTATTTCTCCACAAGGACAATCCTGAGAAGTGAATTGGGCAGAGAGAGAGAGACTGGCCCAAAGTCACCTAGCTGGTTTTCATACCTAAGGCTGGACTAGAATTCACGATCGCCTGGGTTCTAGCCTAGTGCCTTAATCGCTAGGCCAAACTGGTTTTCCAATGCCTGTGATCAATTAATTGTAAGCACTACTATAATTGGACCAGTATATGAGTGTATCATGTATGTTTGTGTGTGAGAGTGTGTGTGTGTGTGTGTGAGAGAGAGAGAGAGAGAGAGTGTGTGTGTGTGATTGTGTGTGTGTGTGTGTGTGTGTGTGTGTGTTTGTCTGTGGGTCTAGGGACGGGTAGGCAACCTTGGCCCTTTTATGACTCGTGGACTTCAACTCCCAGAATTCCTGAGCCAGCCTGGCTCAGCTTGGAAACCCCTCCCTTTCCCCTCAGAGTGGCTGGCTCAGGAATTCTGGGAGTTGAAGTCCACAAGTCATAAAAGGGCCAAGGTTGCCTACCCCTGGTCTAGCAGAAGAAACTTAATTCACCTTTTGAGTAAAATTAAGCCCTTGTACAACGTCCCTTTGAGTGCAATGTCTCTCAAAATAACACCCTCTCTAATTCCCGAGAATAAAGGGAAAACAAAAAAAAACACTGCACATAATCAACTTCCCTAATCCCTTTTTTAAAAATATCATTCTGACCTGGGGACGAGGAGAGGGATGATATATTTGGAGGAGAGGGAAAAATTCTGGAGAGCTAGTAGCTGTAAAGAAAGGAGAAATGAAAAATGATAATATACAAAATAGATGGGGTGAGCTGGCTGCAAGATCTGTCAGCCTTTTGAAACTGTTTGAGAAATAAGTTTCATCTTTCTTTCTTTCTTTCTTTCTTTCTTTCTTTCTTTCTTTCTTTCTTTCTCTCTCTCTCTCTCTCTCTCTCTCTCTCTCTCTCTCTCTCTCTCTCTCTCTCTCTCTCTCTCTCTCTCTCTCTCTCTTTCTTTCTTTCTTTCTTTTTTTTAAATTTAGTATCTCCCCTAACCTTGAGTTGGAAGCTCTTTTTAAACGACACTTTACTCAGGTGGAATTTTTCCAAGGTTCAGTTCTCAATCCGCACGACTTGGCTAGAGTAAAGGTAAGGGTGTGTTTTTTGTTTTAAATTCTAACCGAGTGTTTGGAACAAGCAGGGTCTAAAAATGTAAAGAGGTTTTAAAACCCATTCCATTTTCCTAAAGAAAAAATGGAAGGTATTGTCCTATAAAGAAATTTAGGAAGTAATTCTGGACAGCCACTCTGTGTTTTTCCCCCCATTTCTGTGGCCCTTTGGCAGAAAAAAAAATGTAGTCGTTTCAAATTATATGGATGGGCTGAAGCTTAAGAAAGCCAAAGTCACTTTCAAGTCCAGATTGACTCAGAAGTCATGTCACAGAATTACTGGAACCTTCTTTCAAATTAATGCTTCTAGAATAAAGAAATCTGATAAGGTTCTTTAGAAAGGAAGAAGCGATACGTGAACAAGTTTAAGACTGAAGTAGCAACAGTTCAAAATTCTGCTTTTATGAACGGGTTAATCCTTCTGAATATAACCCTTTTCTTATGGAATTTCAACAGAATCGCTCTATGGGGCCATAGCTGTCTCTCGATCCAGCCACAAAGCTTGAAGTCTAGACCAGAGGTCCCCAAACTTTTGGGCACCAGGGACCGGTTCTGTGGAGAGAAGTTTTTCCACGGACCGGAGAGTGTGTGGTTTTGTGTGCTGCCTGCATCCCGCGGATGGGACTTTGCTTGTTTGTGCGGACCGGTTGCTGGCATCCCATGACCCGTTACCGGTCCACAGACCGGAGGTTGGGGACCCCTGGTCTAGACCTTGAAGACTATATGTACGAGGGCAATTTTGAAATAACAGACAGACACTCACAGATACATAATTTTTATTATACACATTAGAAAACTTACAACGTTACATGTCTTGCAAGGTTTGAAATGAAGTGTTGGGGGGTCGCTCGGCACCAAATCTGGGTTCTGCTTTGGACTTTCTCACGTGTTATGCCGAGGAAGGAGAACAGTTGTGACAGCGATGAGACCTGGGTGTCATACGTAAACCCCGAAAGCAAACAGCAATCAATGGTGTGGTGTCATACGCACTCACCACAGAAGCCCCCAAAAGCTTGGCAAACATTGTTTGCCAGAAAAGTTATGGCAATAGTATTCTGAGGTGCCAAAGGAGAAACTGCTAGTGAAGTTCACAGAGTGTGGTTCAACCATCAATTCAGACATCTACTGTGAAGCATTACGCAAACTCTGATGAGTGTCGGGGCCCGCTGACTTCCGGTGTGGTGTTGGTTCACAACAATGCTTGCCTGCACACCCCTAGACGCACCCAAGAACTTTTGAAGCAGTTCCCTTGGGTTGTTTTTGATCACACACACCCATAGCCCAGATTTAGTGCCAAGCAACAGCTACTAAGGAACCTTGTAACACATTATGACAAGGTCCTCAATTTGAGTGGCACTTATGTCGAGAAGTCTTGTAATGTTGTAGTTTTCTAATGTGTATAATAAAAATTCTGTATCTGTGAGTGTCTGTCGTGGATAACCAAATGGAGGTTTATTTCCGAATTGCCCTCGTATCTATAAAATAGAAGCTGGAAGTTGTTAGTCCGTGGGCACACTGTTATTCAACCTGGGCAACTTCCAGATGTGTCAACTTTGACTTTATTGAATTCTCAATAATGGCCGTGCTGGCTGGAGGTGTGAATCCACACATCTGGAGGTTGATCTAGATGCATGCTTTTCCTTGTAACATCTGGATGTCGAAAGGAGCCTATGAATAATAGCGTTCACTTGCATGGAATTCTTCATGTGTCTGCCATTCAAATCTACATGTCATCTCTTCACCCAGATTCCACAAAAGCCAAATAACTTTGAAAATAAATAACAAAAATAGCTGCTTTTTATGCATGTACGTTTTCTCCTTTGATGTCCAGATAGAGTCAGCAGATGCTTGCCTCATCCTTGCCAACAAATACTGCGCGGATCCAGATGCCGAAGACGCTTCTAATATTATGAGGTAATTTAAGATGTAGCGATTTAATTTTCACTTTTGAGGGTTTCAGCCTACACCAGAACGTTCAGTTGCCAAAACATGGCTGTGAACAGAGGGAATATCAGAGGTTGCACGTCAAACTTGGTTTCTGGGGAAGGTGTGGAATGCCTAAGGAGAGTCTCAGCCATCCAGGTCATAGTTATGCCAAAGATGCTTTTTCAGGAGGCAACTGGACTTTCTTGTTTTTCTTTGAAGACCTTTCTTTGAAGACCTTTCGCTTCTCATCCCAGACCTTCAGCTTCTCAGAGCTGAAGAAGCTTCTTGAATGAGAAGCGAAACGTCTTCAAAGAATAAACAAGAAAGTCCAGTTGCCTCCTGAAAAAAAGCACCTTTGGGGTGGGTAGAGAGACACTAAAAATGGAACAAGAGTGGAATAGACTGCCTGGTCCCTGAAAAGGACACCAAACAACTCCACTTTTAGGTTGCTTGTGAAAGTTTGTTGTCCTTGTGGACTGCCTACACAAGCTAAGATGTCCGATTCAAGGAAGGGCAGAGTTAGACGAGTCTAAGAAGTCATGATGTCAACCATCTTCCTTAATTGAGGAATTCAAATGAAAGCATCTGGCTGAAGATGCACAACGAAGATCTTTGTCCCCCAAAACTGAGGATAAATCTCCACCTAATGGCATAACGCTGACTATCTTAAGTCTCAGAGAGAGTTAAGAGAACTTGTGGACCTTGTAGAAGAGTGACATACTGTATAGGTAGTCCTTCAATTACAACAGTTTACTGAGTGACTTTCAAAGTTACAACGGCGCTGGAAAAAAAATGACTTACGACCATTTGTTACAGTTACAATCTGTGTAGCATCTTCCCCCCCCCCACGGTCACGTGATCGAAATTCAGACGATTGGCAACTGGTTCCTATTTATGACGGTTGCGGTGTCCTCCAGGGTCACGGGATTCCCCCTTCTGTGACCTTCTGACAAGGACAGTCAATGGGGACCGTGTTGCTAACTGAACAACTGCAGTGATTCAGTTAACAACTAGGACAGTAAAGGTCATAAAGTGAGGCTCCCTTAACAAACGTCTCGCTTAACAACATACATTTTGGACTCAGTACTTATTTGTATTGTTTTAACTCGCCCTGTAAACCGCCCTGAGTCCTTCGGGAATAGGGCGGTATATAAAATCAATCAATCAATCAATCAATCAATCAATCAATCAAATAAATAAATAAATAAATAAATAAATAAATAAATATATTTTATTTTATTTTATTTTATTTTATTTTATTTTATTTTATTATTTTATTTTATTTTATTTTATTATTATTTTATTTTAGTATTTTATTTTATTTTATTTTATTTTATTATTTTATTTTATTATTTTATTTTATTTTATTATTTTATTTTATTTTATTTTATTTTATTTTATTTTATTTTATTTTATTTTATTTTATTTTTTTATTTTATTTTATTTTAATTTTATTTTATTTTATTTTTATACCGCCCTTCTCCCGAAGGACTCAGGGCAGTGTACAGGGCAATACAATAAAATACAATATATAAAAATTAAAAAGAATATTAAATACAACAGCCCAATTCAATAAATTAATACAAAGCGTTAAAATAAATAAATAAATAAATAAATAAATAAATAAATAAATAAATAAATAAATAAATAAATAAATAGTGGTTGTAAATCAAGGTCTGCTTTTGTTAATCTATCATAGCTAAAAATCAGGAACTTGTGGACACCTTTCACCTGGGCTTTTTGAAGCTGTCTACCAAGAATAAATATGAAACTATTTCCGAATTAAAATGACAAGAATTGCACTTTTTTTTATCCCCTTTTCAGAGTAATTTCTATCAAGAACTACCACCCCAAAATAAGAATCATCACTCAGATGCTGCAATATCACAATAAGGTAAGGCATATTCTGACATTTGCCGTCAAGGTTTTCTGATAAACCATTTCTCCAATAAATGGCCTGGGAAGACACTAGAACAGAGAGATTAAGGTGTAATATCTTAAGATATTTATTGCTAAGTTAAATTATTTCTCTTCAAAGTCTCTAAGAGGTTACTTTGAATAGTCCTTCAAACTTGCCCATGATTAATTGGGAAAATATTGGCTAGGATATTGGTGGGACTGGCTGTCCCCCTTTGTCTCTTTTTCCCCCACAACCACTTCTAGGCACAGGGACATGTTCTTCTTTCTCTCAATTAAACAATAATAGAATAGAATAGAATAGAATAGAATAGAATAGAATAGAATAGAATAGAATAGAATAGAATAGAATAGAATAGAATAGAATAGAATAGAATTAGAATGGAATGGAATGGAATGGAATGGAATGGAATGGAATGGAATGGAATGGAATGGAATAAGGAATAGAATGGAATATGGAATATGGAATATGGAATATGGAATATGGAATATGGAATATAGAATAGAATAGAATAAAATAGAATGCAATGGAATAGAATAGTGCTGGAAGGGATCTTGGAGGTCTTCTAGTCTAGCCCCCTGCTCAAGCAGGAGAATCTATACCATCTCAGACAGGTGAATGTCCAGTCTTTTCTTAAAAACTTCCAGTGATGGAGCACCCATAATTTCTGGAGGCAATGTCTGTTCCACTAGTTAATTGTCCTCCCTGTTAGGAAGTTTCTCCTTAATTCCAGGTCACTTCTCTCCTTGATTAGTTTCCATCCATTGTTTCTCGTCCTGCCCTCTGGTGCTTTGGAGAATAACATGACCCCCTCTTCTTTGTGGCAGCCCCTCAAATACTGCAATGCTGCTATCATGTCCCCCCTACTTCTTATTTTCTGTAGACTAGCCAAACCCAAGTCCCGCAGCCGTTCTTCGAATGATTTAGTCTCCAGGCCTTGGATCATCTTAGTTGCTCTTCTCTGAACTTTTACCAAGGTCTCAACGTCTTTTTTGTAGTATGGTGACCAAAACTGGCTGCAGTATTCCAGGTGTGGCCTCACTAGGGTTTTATAAAGCAATACTATTACCTCGTGTGATCTTGATTCTGTGCCTCTGTTTACACAACCCAGAATTGTGTTGGCATTTTTTGGCTGCTGCTGCACACGGCTGGCTCATGGTTAAGTCACATGGTGGCTGTGACTAGGGGGGCTTTCGCCCAGGTTCGCCTGGTGCGCCAGTTGCGGCCCTATCTAAGCCGGGATGATTTATGCACGGTCACTCACGCGCTCGTGACCTCTCGTCTAGACTACTGCAACGCTCTCTACATGGGGCTTCCCTTGAGGACCACCCGGAGGCTCCAACTGGTACAGAATGCAGCTGCGAGAGTTGTGTTGGGAGTCTCCGGATACTCCCATGTGACACCTCTGCTCCGTGAGCTGCATTGGTTGCCAGTTGTCTTCCGGGTGAGATTCAAGGTGCTAGTAATGGTGTTCAAAGCCCTCCATGGCATGGGGCCGGAGTACCTCAGGGAACATCTGCTGCCGGCATCAACTTCCCTCCGCCCTGTGCGCTCCCACAGAGAGGGCCTCCTCAGGGTGCCACCGGTCAGAGAATGCCGACTGGTGGCCCCCAGGGGGAGATCCTTCTCTGTGGGCGCCCCGGAGCTATGGAACCAGTTACCGGTTGAGCTCCGGACGGCGCCCGATCTGCGCTCCTTTCGCCGCGATCTGAAAACATACTTGTTCGAGCAAGCCGGCCTGGCCTGAGGGGGGATTGGTGGGGGTTTTTTATCATTTTTATTGGGGTTTTTACTGTGTATCAATTGTATTTTAATCGGGCATGCATTTAATTATTTTTTAGTTTTTGTAAATTTCTGTGTTTTATTCTTGCCCTGTACACCGCCCTGAGTCCTCCGGGAGAAGGGCGGTATAGAAATATTAATAAATTAAATTAAATTAAATTAAATTAAATTAAATTAAATTAAATTAAATTAAATTAAATTAAATTAAATTAAATTAAGTGATCGTTCACTAGGACTCCAGGGTTTTGTTTTGTTTTTAGAAAAAACTAAAGATATTCCCTCCTTTTCCTCTCCTCCTCTTGCCTTCCTGACTAAGTTTTGAAGGATCCTGGCTGACCTGTGTTTTTTGTTCTCTCTCTCTCTCTCTCTCTCTCTCTCTCTCTCTCTCTCTCTCTCTCTCTCTCTCTCTCTCTCTCTCTCTCTCTCTCCCTCCCTCCCTCCCTCCCTCCCTCTCTCTCTCTCTCTCTCTCTCTCAGGCCCATCTGCTAAATATTCCAAGCTGGAATTGGAAAGAAGGGGATGATGCCATATGCCTTGCAGAGCTGAAGCTGGGGTTTATTGCCCAAAGCTGTCTGGCACCAGGCCTATCGACCATGTTGGCAAATCTCTTCTCCATGAGGTCATTTATAAAGGTAGCATCTCGTTTTATTTATTACGGGAGATTTAATGGGATTCGGTTCTCCACGGGGGCCGTGCAGAGTGCGTGGCTTAAACTCAAAACAGAAAGGAATCCGTCAGCATTAAAACACAGAACAATCTAGAGCACCGAAAAACAAAACCCTTGGCTATTATTACAGATTGGGCAAGAGGCCAAGATCCTTCCTAATTGCATTTTTATTTGGCACATCCCCAGCCATTAGAGATTGTCCACAGCACAATCTTTCTGACTCTTTATTTCTTTTTAGATAAACCATATGTTTATCAACAGAGAAATCCTTTGCAGTTAAAAATGCCATTTCTATCCAAACCACCAATGGGGGGTGGGGGTGGGGAGAACAAAGAAAGGCATAATGTTTTTTTTTCCCCTTGAATGTTTTTGCCTCCATCAATTGGCTGGGTATCCCAGACTACAATCCTAAATATGGAAGACAACACGTATTTGTACCAAAGTCCAAACTTCCAAAGAGAATCATTCGTTCCGATCATTCGTCATTCATCACTCATTTATTTCATTTCCTCCAAGATGTGCCCCCGGGATTTATGAGAAAATCATAATTGTGTAGCTTAGTAATGCTCAAACATTCTCAGGCGTTTGTGCCAGCTTGTTCCCTTGGTGTTAATTTGCTCTGGTTCTCTCTCTCTCTCTCTCTCTCTCTCTGTGTGTGTGTGTGTGTGTGTGTGTGTGTGTGTGTGTCTTTCACTCTCTCTCTTTGCTCTGATCTCAATTTTTCTCTCTCCCTCTCTCTCTCTATCCCTCCCTCTCTCTCCCCTATCTGTCTATCAACTTCTCTCTCTCTCTCTCTTTCACTCTCTCTCTTTGTTCTGATCTCTTTCTCTCCTTCTCTCCCTCCGTCCCTCTCCCTCTCTTTCTCTCCCTCTCTCTCCTCCTCTCTCTACTTCTCCCTCTCTCTTCTTTCTCTCTCCCTCTCTCCCCCTCTCTCTCCCTCTCCCTCTGTCTTCTTTCTCTCTCTCCCTCTCTCTCCCCTATCTGTCTATCAACATCTAACTACCTATCTCATTCTCCCTCTCTCCCTTTTTCTCTCTCCCTCTCTCTTCTCTCTCTCTCCCTCCCTCTCTCTCCCCTATCTGTCTGTCTATCAACTTATCTCTCTCTGTGTCTCTCTCTTTTGGCCACCCTGTCCAATTTGGGAAATTGGGTTGATTCTTTTGGACAAATGTGATCCCGTGAAATGAACTGTCTTCTTAGAAAGTCATTCTTGGAGGGCTTTGATAACATGGCTCACCCAGCAAAGACGCTGAGCTTGTCAGCTCGAAAGCTGTCAGTCCAGGTTGGAGACCTGAGCACCATGTGTTGGGATGAGCTCCTGTTCCTTGCTGCAGCTCCTGCCCACCTAGCAGGTTGAAAGCATGCAAATGCAAGTAGATCAATAGGTACCATTTCATTGGGAAAGTAACTGCATCCCGTGAGCCTTTCGTGTATAGCCATGCTGGCCACAAAACCATGGAAATTGTCTCCGGACAACACTGGCTTCCTCGGCCAAGAAATGGAGATTAGCACCACACCTTTAGAGTCAACATACAGTACACAATATAGAGAACAAAACAAAGAGCAACAATTGAGAAGAGCAGCAAAGATGATTAAGGACTGGTGGCTAAACTTTGCGATGAACAGTTGCGGGAAATTGGCATGCCTAATCTAACAAAGGAAATAATTAGGGGCGACATGATTGCATCTTACAATATTTGAGGGGCTTCCCCAGAGAAGGGGGGGTCAACTTATTATCCAAAGCACCTGAAGGCAGGACAAAAAGTAACAAAGAGAGACCCAACGTAGAATCAAGGAGAAATTTCCTGACAGTGAGAACAATTAAGCATCTGGACAGCTGGCCTTCAGAAGCTGTGGGTGCTCCATCACTGGAGATTTTTAAGAAGAGATTGGACAACCGTTTGGTACACGGTCTCCTGCTTGAGGAAGGGGTTGGACTAGAAGACCGCCAAGGTCCCTTCCAATCCTGTTATTCTGTGTTCTGTAATAACAACAATAATTCACCAGGCATCGAGAAACATTACAATTAGCAACAACGTGTGTTGAAAAGTGTCTTCTGCAGGGTTATTCTACAGCCCCCCCTCAACCCCATCCCCAGTATATCTGGGACAAGGCAGTGGCCTCCTCAATTTCTCATGTGTTTTTGAGACTAACAAGGAAATGCTTCAGGCAAATAAACTTGGAGCATAATATACTGTACATGTTAGAAGACTGCCCAAAAAAATACCGCCCTCCCCCCCCCCCAAAAAAAAACCCCTTAGCAGAAGTCCTGCCATTTTGGAAAATGTAGATTAAAGTGGAGAGTTTCCTTCCCCTCCTCCTTCCCAATTGATTGCAGAGTAGTAGAAACCATCGTAAATATTACGCTTGTCAACGACAAATCTCCGTGATAAGCAACGACACTGCACACATTTTTTTTCCTTCAAAGTAGCAGTTTTCATATGGAATCTCTTAATTTGCAGCAAACGCACATCGTGATTGCAAGATAATCTAAGCCCAGGCCGTTTGGTTGGGTGTAACCAATCAGAGTTCTGAAAATGGTTTCTTTTTTAAAAAAAAAAAAAAACCACGTACAAAGAAATGCAATGAGCAGAATTCCAAACAATAGATTCTGCTAGTTAACAGCGTTCAAGACAAGTAGAGGTCCGTTGGGGGTAAAATAGCAAACCTTTGATCAATGTGTAAGCATTTTTAGGCTTGTCCATTACTGATAGGGCAAGCCATTTTGGTATATAAACAGAGAACAGACCTCCCTCTCGTCTAGCGCTGATGATGTTACCTAGTTGGGTAGCAAGAACATCTGGAGGGAAGCAACCAAACTCAAAGACCACCAAGGACCTCACGGATCGAGTGTCATTATATGCTTTTCCCCTATCATGTTATAGTTTGCTTTAAGCATGTTGAGCCACATTGATCAAGCAATGGTAATGTCATTACCATACCATGCCAAGCTGTAAATCATAGTTCATAAATCATGAGTGTTGTGTTCACTTACCAGACTTAAGCCACAACCCAAGAAGGCAAGTTCAGCATAGTGCAAGGAGGGAGGCTTCCCTTGATTTAACCTAACTAGCTAATTTGATTTTATTTATGAGATACATAGGGCTGATTTGCTAAGTAGAGGACGTGAGAACTAGCGAGGCTGTGAGAAGTGTAATCACAGGCCTTAAATGAGCGAGAAAGGCTTGCAATAAATTCATGGGTGATTTTAAAAGAGCACTTCAAATGGCCCGAGAAACAATTGTTTGCTTTCCTGTTAGGTGATTCAACGCAAGACTTCAAGTTAGCTGGGCCCTGTGATGGCTGATATTAGATACATTAAATCACCTGTTTCTATACATTATTGGCTAATAAAGTTGTAAGAACAACAGTAGGTTTCATTTCAGCCCAAAGGTTTTAGCTATAAAACTTCCGTTTGTTTTTGCCGAATAAACTAATTCAAGGGTATAAATCTCTCTCTATTCAGTATTCTAGTTGAAGAAAATAGATGTGTGAGTTTCTTTTCAATATCATGGACAGGGACCCCTGGTTTTATCACCATTTCAATTTTTTTGAGGGTGGGGGTTTGTGTGTGGATGTACTAGAAGCAGTTGATAAACAGTATTCCTCAAATGTCTTTGGATAGTTCTGAAGATGGATCTCTTCCGCTTACAAGATTGCCAAACTTTGTCAGAATAAAAAAAAATAAATCAGCTGTAAATGAAAAGTTTGAAAAGAATAGGCTGCTTTCACGCTTTTATTGAACAGCACAATCCTAAAAGTGAGCTACAGCTTTGTAACATTTGACGGGTAGCGATTCCTATCTAAAAATCCTCTCCCACTGGGACCTCGGGAATACTTGAGGCAACACCGTGCCTGTAAATTTTGCAAGTTTGCAAAAATGTGAAAAAGTCGTGGCAACTCACTTGGGCATCAAATAAACATTATGCACACTTTGATCATGACTCTGCGCATTTAAGCAAAAACACTGTTTTTCTCCCCTCCAAGCATTGTAGAAACTCAGTTCTTCGAATGCTATGTGAAGTTCCCAGAAAGGTATTTTGTGTTCAGAATTATCCAACCCAATTCCTATTTCACAAATGGGTTGTGGGGGTTTTTTGTGTGTTTTTTTTAGTAAGTTCGTGTTCCCCAAAGCTCTTGCAACATAATAATAATAATAATAATAATAATAATAATAATAATAATAATAATAATAATAATAATAATAATAATAATAATAATAATAATAATAATAATAATAATAATACCACCAGAGAGAACCAGAGCAAATTAACACTAATGGAACAAGCTGGTACAAAAATGTCCACGTTATGTTCTGCCAGCCATATTTTTCACAAAAAATGTTTTTTTTCCTTAAATACTCTGTGTGTGTTTTTTTCCTTTTGTTTTGCTTTTTCATCTGGTCAATAATAAAAAGGAAAAAAGAGGAAAAAGAGAAAATTAAAGAAACTGAACAGGCATAATACAGAAGGCTTTTCTCTTTTTTTGTTTTTGAAAGAAAAGTTAAATATAATTACCAACCTTAATTTCCTGAAATTGATTGGTGTTACTCGCAGCACATTGATTGCTAAGCACATCGATTTGTGCTTAGAGTGTAAGCCACCCTGAGTCTTCGGAGAAGGGTGGGATATAAATGGGATTAAAATAAAATAAAATAAATTTCCCATAAAAAATGCAGCTGCTTTTTTCTTTCTTTCTTTCTCCTTCTTCCTTTCTAGATTGAAGAGGACACTTGGCAGAAATACTATCTGGAAGGTGTAGCTAACGAAATGTACACAGAATATCTTTCCAGCGCTTTCGTTGGCCTGTCATTCCCTGCTGTTTGCGAGTAAGTACCTTTTGCAGCCATGAAGTCTTCTTTCACCTTCATCCTAATCTGATTTTTTTTTCCTTTTGGCTAAAATGCTGGAAAAAAAACAACAAAGCAGTCAAGGAAGAAATTCCTGACAGCAAGGTACTATGAAACGGCGAAACGCTTTGCCTCCTGGAGTGACGGGTGCTCCGTCCCTGGAAGTTTTCAAGAGAAGATTGGACCACCATTTCTCTGGAAGTAGAGATAGTTTTAGATTGCTCGAAAAGGAATACAAGAAGCATAAACAGTCAGCAACAGTTTGATTTCTCTAGAGCAGACATGTCAAACACAAGGCCCGGGGGCCGCATCCGGCCCGCGAAGTGGTTTCATGCGGCCCGTGAAGCCATCCTGGAAACAGTGAGGGAATGGCCCCCACTGCCTTGGCCCTGGCCCAGAGACCCTCCTTCTGCCAGAGACCCTCAAATCTGTCCCACTCCTGCACAGGCCCCCATAGGCACCCTTGATGCGAACGATGTAGAGCTGGCCACGCCCACCCAGTAGGCCATACGCACTCTAGCCACGCCCACCCAGTAGGCCACGCCCACCCAGGCCACACCCACCCGGCCCCCTGAGGGCAACCGCAATGCTGATGCGGCCCTCAATGAAATTGAGTTTGACACCCCTGCTCTAGAGCTTCAGCTGTTCAGTAGTCCCAAAGGTGCTTTTTTTCAAGAGTCAACTGGACTTCCTTTTTTCTCTTGGAAGACGTTTCACTTCTCATCCAAGAAGATTTCTCAGTACCGCTTTATAAACCCTAGTGAGGCCACACCTGGAATACCGCAGCCAGTCTTGGTCATCATATCACAAAAAAGATGTTGAGAGTTTGGAAAAAATTCAGAGAAGAACAACTAAGATGATCAAAGGCCCGGAGGATAAAACATACAAAGAACGGTTGCAGAACTTGGGTTTGGCTAGTCTAGAGAAAAGAAGAAATAGGGGAGACATGATAGCCGTGTTCCAGTATTTGAGGGGCTGCCACAAAGAAGAGGGGGGTCACATTCTCCAAAGGACGAAAGGGCAAGACAAGAAGCAGCGGTTGGAAACTGATCAAGGAGAGAAGCAACCTGGAATTAAGGAGAAACTTCCTGACAGTGAGGACAATCAACCAGTGGAACAGAAGCTGCCTTCAGAAATCGTGGGTGCTTCATCAGTGGAAATTTTTAAGAAGAGACTAGACATTCACCTGTCTGAGATGGTATAGGTTCTCCTGCTTGAGCAGGGGGCTGGACTAGAAGACCTCCAAGGTCCCTTCCAGATTCTATTCTATTCTATTCTATTCTATTCTATTCTATTCTATTCTATTCTATTCTATTCTATTCTATTCTATTCTATTCTATTCTATTCTATTCTATTCTATTCCTTATTCCATTCTGTTCCGTTCCGTTCCATTCTGTTCTGTTCTGTCTGTTCCGTTCCGTTCCATTCCATTCCATTCCATTCCATTCCATTCCATTCTATTCTATTCCATTCCATTCCATTCCATTCCATTCCATTCCATTCCATTCTATTCTATTCTATTCTATTCTATTCTATTCTATTCTATTCTATTCTATTCTATTCTATTCTATTCTATTCCTTATACTATTCCTTATACTATTCCTTATACTATTCTATTCTATTCTATTCTATTCCATTCCATCCCATCCCATCCCATCCCATCCTCTCCTTTTAAAAAAGCACCTTTGGGACAACCCTGACCTGGATGACTGAGAATCTCCATAGACATTCAACTCTTCAGTGTTTATCCAATATCATGGTCAGGGGAAAGCCCCTTTCCTGTTTCCTGTTGTCCTCTTGTAAGTGATTGTGTGATGTTTAATAGGCTTTGAGCATTTCTCCAAAGCTGTTGGGTAGTTCTTGCTCTGATCTTGCCGGTTTGTAGAACGATATGTGGGAGGGCGTGGTCCAGAGTGTTTCCCAACAGTGAGAACTATTTCCTAATAGTAAAAAAACTTCACTATTCTCACTCCTGCGAGTCCCTTGGACTGCAAGGCGATCAAACCGGTCAGTCCTAGAGGAGATCAACGCTGACTGCTCTTTAGAAAGCCAGATCCTGAAGCTAAAACTCAAAATACTTTGGCCACCTAATGAGAAGGAAGGACTCACTGGAGAAGAGCCTAATGCTGGGAAAGGTTGAGGGCAAGAGAAGACGGGGACGACAGAGAATGAGGTGGCTGGATGGAGTCACTGAAGCAGGAGGCGTGAGCTTAGATGGACTCCAGAAGATGGTAGAGGACAGGAAGGCCTGGAGGAACATTGTCCATAGGGTCGCGATGAGTCGGACACGACTTCGCAGCTAACAACACAACAACAACATTCTCACTGTTGGTAAAGGCTTAATAAATTCCCTGACAGTGAGAACATTCAACCAGTGGAACAGAAGTTGCCTTCAAAAGTTGTGAATGCTTCAACACTGCAGACTTTTAAGAAGAGACTGGACAGCCATTTGTCAAGCAGTCTCCTGCTTGAGCAGGGATTAGGGTTAGGGAGGAGGAGGAAGAGGAGGAGCTATGCTGGCTCAGGAATTCTGGGATTTGAAGTCCACGAGTCATAAAACAGCCAAGGTTGCCTACCCCTGGGCTAGACATACCTGGCTCCCTCAACCGTTCATCATACATCGCATCGATCCCTAAATATCAAACAATCTAAATGTACTGACAGTCAGCAACATTTAGGGATGGCTTTGGAATTTTTTTGTACCGTGTAGTGGAATATGAACATTTTTAATATACAACTAATGATGAATGTTTTTAAAAATAACACACCAAACAGCTTCGCAATTCTGAGCCCATTTAATCTTCTTTAAGCCTAGAAAGAACACTTTATTATTATTAAATTGAGATTAAAAAATCTTATTAGGTAGGACATACGTCAGGGGTTGTATTATAGTTTTTAAGCAGAGACGTATCTCTAACTGGGGGTTAGATTAACATAAGAAGTAATTACATTTTCACACAGGTCACGATTAGCTGCAATTTATAAAATTTACGGACCGCTCCATTCCAGCAGCTGAGAAGTTTCCCAGAGATTAGAAATTTACTCTTTGAAGAAAAACTGAAAAACCTCCAGGTTTCTTGTGTCTGCTTCTTTCTGGGACCGCATTTTGCAGGGATGTTTTTCAAAAGCCACTTTTCCAGCATCCGTTGCTTTTGAATTTCATCCTGCCCGTGAGTCCTAAAATGGATTTCTAAATTAAGTAGTCCTCATGGCAAGGGTTTGCAAAGGTTTATGATTGCCCCATTAATAGCCAACATTAACATTTCCCATGGCTACTTATAGAGTCTAGCAGATGTAACACCGTGTAATCTGCCAGGCATAAAATTTGGGATGGCTTCTGTGACATTTTGCAGGGTAACTAAATGTTTCCCAAAGGAAACGTATTGTCGGGATGGATGTTGAAACTCAATCTTAAAACAATTGTTTTACACGCCCCTTTTTTTTAACACGCCAAGTTTATCGCTGTCAATTTTATCTAATGTTAGGCATAATCATAAAGGGGGGAGGTTAATGAATTTTAGTTCTTATCCTCTAACACAGACATGTCAAACACAAGGCCCGGGGGCCGGATCCGGCCCGCGAAGTGGTTTCATGTGGCCCGCGAAGCCATCCTGGAAACAGTGAGGGAACGGCCCCCACTGCCTTGGCCCTGGCCCAGAGACCCTCCTTCTGCCAGAGACCCTCAGATCTGTCCCACTCCTGCCCAGGCCCCCATAGGCACCCTTGATGCCAATGATGTAGAGCTGGCCACGCCCACCCAGTAGGCCATAAGCACTCTAGCCACACCCACCCAGTAGGCCACGCCCACCCTGGCCATACCCACCTGGCGCCCTGAGGGCAACCGCAATGCTGATGCGGCCCTCAATGAAATTGAGTTTGACACCCCTGCTCTAACATTAGAACACAGGTAACCCTCAATAGCTCATTTAGTGGCCCTTCAGAGTTCCAGGGCACTGGGAAAAAGTGACACGACTGTTTTTTCACCTTTACGACCTTTGTAGTATCCCCGTGATTTACTGATTCGTATTTATGACAATTGCGGTGTCTCAAGATCACATGTTTTAGATTCGGATGCCTGATAACTGACTCACATTTACGACGGTCGCAGCATCCCAGGGGTGTGTGTGCCCCATGAATCCGGGGTTCACTTGATAACCAGGTGACTTTCTTAACAGCCGCACTGGTTCCCTTAACAAATGTGGCGAGAAAGTTGTGAAACGAGGGCAAAACTCAATTAACCAATGTCTCACTTAATGACAGAAACATTGGGTTCCACTGTGGCTGTAAGTCAAGGTAGTGCTCTTGAAATAGGGAATACTCTGATCTTTTGCCTCTCTGATTGCTGGTTGAAAGTTGCTGGTTGAAAGGGCTGAAAGTCAAACTTGGCCAACATTTGAACGATGATCTGGAACAGATGCTGCCCTCAGATGTTGTAGGTGCTTCATCACTAGAGGTTTTTAATTTCACTTGTCCAAAATGGTCTAGGGCAAAGGTCCCCAACTTTTTGGGCACCAGGGACCAGTTCCATGGAGAGACGTTTTTCCGCAGACAGGAGGGTGCGTAGTTTTGTGTGCTGCCTGCATCCCACGGATGGGGCTTTACTTGTTTGTGCAGACAAGTTACTGGCGTGCCACGGACCACTCCTGGTCCACGGCCCCGGGAGTTGGGGACCCCTGCTCTAGGGTCTCTTCCTTGACCAGGGAGTTGGACTAGATGACCTTCAAGACCCCTTCCAGCTCTATTCTGTCTGTCTGTCTGATTGGTTGATTGAGCAGGTGAATTGTAATTATCTGTTGAGGACTGACCACTTGCATTCATTAATGTAGGGTTCTTCAAACTTGGCCCTTTGATGACTTGTGGACTTCAGCTCCCAGAATTCCTCAGCCAGCATGCCACAAAGGGCCACGTTTGAAGACCCTTGCACTAATGGATCAAGAGAAGTCCAAAAATCATAAGGCAGGACCCTGAAAATAACATATCAAGAAAATAACATAGATATTTTATACTTATATTAGAAAATAACAGATATAGTTATTTTATACTTACTTATATCAAGAAAATAACAGATATAGTTATTTCCTGCATATTTCAATGAATTAAACATATAGGTTCTACCTCCAATTTATATCAGCCCCTCCTCTTCTGATTTAAATAGAGTAATTTATTCCCTTTTTTTTGAAAGATAAGATGATCATGGTTTCTGTAAAGAAAATTATATCTGTATATCTGTGTTAAAAATCACCGTGTTTCTAATGCTTCATAGTTACAATTGATTTGAAGGCAACCTATGATGGTCATTTCTGCTTTGGGAAGCATCTGAGCATAAAATGCGTAGCGGGGGAAGGGATTCAGAGGTTTATCAATCCTGTGAACAATTGAGATCTTTCCAGCCAGATAAATATAGAGCAGGGCGTTTCAACCTTTCCACCCATTGTACCACTTTTAGAATATGGCAGCATGCGAGTACCACCAGTCGCCTAGCAAGGTGTCAAAAACTTGATAACCAAACCCACCCACCCACCCCAAAAAAACAAAACAAAAGGAAAAAAGTGATGAAGTACACATAGTTCTCAACTTACAAAAGTTCGCTTACAAAAGTTCGCAGCGGAGGTGGGGTGGAGGTGTGTTTGGTTTTTATTTCCCCCCCCCCGTCTGCTGGGTGGTTGCAGCAGGTTTGGGTCACTTCAGGTGACCCTGGGACACTGTGACCATCATAAATATGAATCAGTTGCCAAGCATATGAATGTAAATTACAAGACCCTGGAGATGCTGCAACATTCCAGCTGATCGGCGCTTCTTCTGGGCTCAGCGGAAGTGCTGGGATCAGCGCCAAGTTCCAGCTGGAGCCCGGCGCTGATCCTGGTGCTTCCGCTGAGCCCTGACAGCCCTGCAGCTCCAGCCGTCTCTCGCTCAGGCTTGTGCGGTGCTGCCACCGGTTCAGCTCGTTCCCCTCCCCCAGTACCACTTTTCTAGGACGGTCGCGTACCACCTGCCAGGTGCCAATGTACCACAGGTGGTACCCGTACCACTGGTTGAAAAGCCCTGGATTAGAGAACTTCTGTTGATATAAATATTTTGTTGCTACAAAAGGTCAGAGAGACTTTGACGAGGTTGAGGAGTGCAGGCAAAGAGCTAAACTACATTTTAGAAAGGTCTGTATGTAGATAAGAACAACAGCAAAGTATTTATCAACAAAATGAATACAATATTCTGCTTTTGTTTTCCTTCCCTCCACTTTCTTTCTGGCAGGCTGGTCTTTGCGAAGCTAAAACTCTTAATGATAGCCATAGAATACAAGTCGGAGGAGCGGGAAAGCAGGTATGTCACGATCTAGCAAAAGATTTTCATCGTGCATCTTTGATTATTTGGCCTGCTTGAATTTCTTTCTTTCTTGCGGTCCTTCTTTTCCTTTCTTTGTTTCTTGCCGTTTGGATGGGTGTTTATATTTATAAAAGAATTTTATATTCCAGGCACACTGACATCATGGTGCCAACATATACCTAATCAAAATTGATGAAACGCACGGTTTTAATTGAAATTGCCCCTAAAACAGTCCCCCTGAACTGTAAAACGCAAGTTCTCAATTAAAATTACACCTAGGCAAAGTTGATGAACGATAACTTAGAATCCTGGTTCAGTTCTTTCCTTGGTAATTCTACAACTTATTCATAACCCAGTACAATCTAACCAGGGTAAGTATCTCCAAGTGTCGTACGTAAATCTATACATAGGATTGATTGGCCTAATTATAGACTTTATAATATGAATTATGGAAATATATATATATATATAAATATATATATATATATATATATATATATATATATATATATATATACACACACACACACATACACACATACTGTATATATATATATGCACATCTATATATATACATCTATCTATCTATCTATCTATCTATCTATCTATCTATCTATCTATCTATCTATACATATATATAAAGAGAGAGATATGAGTGACTGACCTCTGTGAATTCCATGGTATCAAGGGAATTATGATTGGGTCTCTCCATCCTAATCTGACTTTCTCAATTTAAACATGTCAGAGAAAAAAATCACAGAGATAAATTATGTATTGGTTCTCTCCCCAGTAATAAAAAAAGTCCTTCCTCCTTTTGCATAGTTCAAGGTGAACCAAGTTTTTCCCCCCAGCTTCTCTCCTTTAGTTTCTTCTCCTGCTTAGAGTAAAACCTCCATCTAAATCTACATTTGAGGGGTCCTTGAGGATGTCTGAGCTCTGAGCCTGTTTTGTTCTGTTTTCTTGCCGACATTTCATTATCCAAAGTAGGGAACATCATCAACGCTAGTCATTGGGTAATGAAATGTCGGCAAGAAAACCACCCAGCTCAGAGAGCACCAGGGACCCCACAATTCTCCTTCTCCTCCTGCTCCAATACCCTTCCATGTAGCACTGGTGATGTTCCCTAGTTGGGTCCTGCAACCTCTGCAAGAAAACCACTCAGCTCAGAGAGCACCAAGGACTCCTCATTTTAACCCTGAGCTACAAATATTCTCCTTTCACGATAAAGGTAACATTTGGCAGCCACATCTGACATACCGTCATAGTTATTTTCACAGAACGGGTCAAACCTGCTGGACCTACTGATGTGACTGGGAAGCACTTTGAAAAATTCAAAGAATTCAAAGAGGAGTAGAAAATGAGTACTTCCGGGCAGGCTTGAAATAGCCCCTTGGAATTCAACACCTCAAATGAGTTTATAACTATGTTACATTTCTTCCCCTGCATACGAAGATGCCTTAGCATCAGGATGTCATTTCAAGCAGAGATCAGTTCTGTGACACCCATAATCTGCCCTTGTCATTTTTTAAAAAAAAATATTCTCTTTCCACATTATCGATTGGTTTCACCCTTGTGTCAGGTTTTTTTTTTAATTTCCTTCTTCTTCATTGCTTTGTGAAGTGTGCGCTTTACGTAAAACCCAGATTCAAATTTCCTATTTATGCCAGAGTTTAGGGCAATCGTAACCCTGTTTTGTCATTTGCCTCTCTTGTAAGACACCATGTGCGAAAAACCAAACCAAAACAAAAATTCCCAGGACCCCGGTTATTCGTTTTATGTTATCGAACATTGATTTATTTTAGAGACATCCCATTTCCAAGAAGCATGAGCGCCAGCCTTTTCACCATTTCATTCAGGAATACATTGACAATAAACACTGGCACTCTTGCAGCTCCCTTGATACGATCTAAATGAAAAAAAAAAACAAAACAAAACTTGATTTTGACCCAGGCTGCTCATTACTAAAATGGATAACAAACACAAATGAAATATTAACAACAATTGCTTGCCCAAGCTTTCATTAGCACTTACGTTCATGAATTCCACGTCTGTTTCTCTGCCGTAATTTCTTTTGTTGCAAATTACTAACGTGTTTAATAGCCACTGTTTCCCTTTCAGAAGTACTGGACAATCTATTTCCCCTTTAATTGAATGGACCCCCTTTGTGGCCTTCAAAAGGACTTGGGAATTACATATTAGATTAGCCCAAGGGTCTTCCAACTTGGCCCTTTTATGACTTGTGGACTTCAACTCCCAGAATTCCTCAGCCAGGCACATGTGAGGAATTCTGGGAGTTGAAGTCCACAAGTCATAAAAGGGCCAAGTTGGAAGACTCCTGGATTAGCCTAGATCAGGGGTAGGCAACCTTGGCTCTTTTATGATTTGTGGACTTCAACTCCCAGAATTCCTGAGCCAGCCACGCTGAGGGGAAAGGGAGTTTCCAAGCTGAGCCATGCTGGCTCAGGAATTCTGGGAGTTGAAGTCCGCAAGTCATGAGGGGGCCATAGTTCCCCCATGCTGGCTCAGGAATTCTGGGACTTGAAGTCCATGAGTCATAGAAGAGCCAAGGTTGCCTACCCCTGGCCTAGATTAAGGAAGAATCCCGGGAATTTAGACAGATAAGGCTTGAAAGAGTGGTTTGCATGCAGAATTTTCTTTTAAATGCAGATAAGCAGAACCAAGGTCATTAATCACTGATCCTTTAGTGATATCAACACTTCTGTTCAGTGGTAACAACATAGAGTTGAAGATGGTCTACTAAGAGTTTTGCTCAAACCTTCAATCATGTTCCTGCCATGCGGAAAATCATAGCCCATAGCAACATGCTTACGTTGTTAATTAAATCTTTGGGGAAGATGCCCCCAGACAAAATGTGTGTATTGTGAAAACAGGCAGCGAAATTGGTCCTTCTTCCAATTCCTAGCTGGATGACGGATCTGAGAATCAAGGTATCCCCCTGAAATCCCTTTGCATTTGTGTGTTTTTTTTTCCCCACTACAGCTTTGGTAAAAAGGGATTTCTAAGCATCATGCAATATTTGGCCATTTGGATCGAATAAAGATACCTTGCTGAATTTTTTTAAAAAAAGAAATATAGTCCGTAGGCCTTTGATGTTCCTTGAATTTTCAAGGAAAAGTGAAAAAAAAATTGAAACGTCCCTGTACTCTTTGAGAAAATTTCTAAAATAACTGTATAATTCCACACGAGCCCGTTAAAAAGCCACGATCTCTCTCTCTCTTTTTTTTTTCCTTTTGGTCAAATTCTAATTTGGTGGTGGCTTTATTTATTTATTCATTTGCCAGCTCTAATTAAAAAAAAGTGAAACATAAAAATAATAATAAAAAAATAACATTCTCCTCTCACATTCCACACCCCCCCCCATGTTTATCCCTCTGTTGGACCTGGCTCCTTGTCTCTCTCCATTTTATTTGTCCTCATTTGTAGCGCAACTTCCTTTTTTAAAAAAATAAATAAATTAAAAAAAGGAAGGAAAATAGATTTGGAGGATTTCAAAACAAAGTGAAAGTGTTGTGGGGTTATTAACTTTATTTATTTATTTCATTTCGCGCCCCCCCCTTTTTTGGGGTGTCTCTTCATTTCTTATCCAAGTGTTTGATTTGCAATATTTTTTTTCTTGTCGTTTGCAGAAGCCGAAAACGGTATGCATTCTTCGTTACCTTTCCTTCCAACCTCACTCCTACCTCCAATCCTTCTAACTTCAGGACTAATTCCTTACCAAGAATACAGGAAGATAACACCTTTGTCTATCTTTCACATTTGTATATGTATATATATATAATATATATATATACATATGTTTTATATATATATAGAGAGAGAGAGAGCCCCAAAGTTTCAAAGAGGAGAGAACAGTTGGTTTCTTCATATATTTTTTTATATTTTTTTTGGTGTGTGTCTTCTGCACTAACTTCTTTGCAGGAATAACGCCCCGCCTAAATTAAATTTAGTCCCGTTGCCTTAGGAGAAATGATTAAGCTGATAGGAAAAATTATCTCAGATTTCGTTCAATAGGAGAATTGTCTCTCCTGTCCAGTACTCCTCTTCCCATTTTTGTGTACTTGCATCTCCTCACAACAGTGTCTGCTTCGTGTCTATTAACTTTTGCTACGTGTTGCTTTTATGTTTCCCCCCCCTCCCTTCAAATTCCCACATCAAGCGTTCTTCCAGAGTTCCTGTTCCACCATCCCTTCCACTCTTCATTAGTAGAGTCCAAATGCCTTTTCAGGTTTTTTTTTGGGGGGGGGTTTGGTTTCATTTTGTTCAGGGTTTCGTTCAGCCGAACCCTGAATCAGAATAACTGAAATATCAGCCCACCCAGAAGCTACTACAGTTCTAACCGTGGCCCCTTGGTGTAGCTTCTGGTTTTTTGTTTTTTTGTAGAAAAACTGGAATATTTGACTGGGTTGACCTTTGTGCCGGTCTGTTTTGCGTTCATCGTGCGGGTGGCATTCAGTACTGAACGTGAACCAACCTTATTTTATTTTTTAATTTTTATTTTAATTCCATTTATATCCCGCCCTTCTCCGAAGACTCAGGGCGGCTTACAAGCTTAGCAGTAGCCTTCATTCTATGTATATGCCTGCTTGTTAGGGCTTTCACACAAACCCCCAAGCGGCATTATTACAAAGTCAGCTTAATTGCCCCCCAACAATCTGGGTCCTCATTTTACCTACCTCGGAAGGATGGAAGGCTGAGTCAACCTTGAGCCTGGTGGGACTCGAACCTGCACTAATTGCAGGCAGCTGGTGTTACTTAAGGAGGCATTAGCCCACTGCTCCACCTAACCTTCCATTCAGTTGTTGCGTCTCGAAAAAAACAACAAGGCATGGGTCACCAAATCCCTTCTGATCTCTCTTTCATTTCATTCATCGGGAGGCCTCTAACTTCACCCTGGCATGGCTTACTTCTTGAGCCCTCCCGCCGAGCCTTTTTTGAATGGCATACCTTTAGCCGGTTGTTTTATTTCTCCTCTTCCTGCTTCTGTCTTCTCATTCTGTGTAGTCTGTGACCTTCTTTCTGTTCCGTTTTTCTATCCTGTGGACGTGGAGTAGATTTGTGAACAAGAGACCTGGCTTCCTGACAGTTTGGCATTATTCATATGATCCAACTGCAGAGAAGTTACTGCAACACTTGGCATCTTCAGAGGATCTGCAGATGTTGCACCTCTTAAATGGCTTCTTGTTTACCAGTAATTTTGAACCTCGTGGTAAAGGCATGCATAGCTGTGGGGGGGTGGGGGAGAAAAAAAAAGTGTGCGTGATTGAAAAGTGTTCTGGCTTGCTCCCAGTGTAGAATGACACAAATCTTGCTTAAGTTGGAGCAATCAGTTGCTCGTTCGTGGGCACCCTTCGGCTTTGGAAGACGTTGGGCTTGATCCGCTTTGACTGAAGGCAAATTTGGGCATCGTAAAAGAAAAGCTCCTAAATCTTTCAGCCGTCCCCATCTATGACGAAAGACTTAATTCTCTGGGAGCAACACTTAGCACGGCTTGCTGTAGTGATGATGCAGCAATACTGCTCTGTAGCTTTACAATGTGTTTTGTCATTTGTCTTTTCGTTGTTGTCTATGGGTGATTTATTTTCCTCTTTTTTGTAAACCTGCATTAACATTAGCTGGAAAAAAAACCTGGAGAGTGCTAGCAGAGAGATTATATGCTCCCCAAAACCAATACTTGTGCATGTTCTCTATGCAATTTATGAATATGGTCTCCAGAAACTCTGTGGGCACGCCTGACCTATGGAACCATTTACCGGGTTGAGCTCCGGATGGCTCCCGACCTTCGCTCCTTCCGACGCGATCTAAAAACATATCTATTTAAGCAATCCGGTCTGGTCTGACGGGTTTAATTTTAATTGTGGTTTTTAACTTATCTTCTACGTTTGGGCAGTAGGGCTTAATTTATTCTCAATTTTCTGTATTTGTGCATTTTGACATTTATGTCACTGTTCACCGCCCTGAGTCCTTAGGGAGAAGGGCGGTATACAAATCAAATAAATAAATAAATAAATAAATAAATAAAAGGGGGGGGGAAAGCCATTTTTTCCCCCTGTCATTCATAAATACTTCAACGAGTAAAGTTCATTTTAAGGAGATCTTAGTGGACTGTTTGCCATAGCCCGTGGACCAATCTTCAAGAAAACTTTGCCTGCAACCAGGAATGTCCCATCTCTCTTACACTAAATGCAGCACTGCATCGTGGTGGTGAAAAATATATTTTATTGTGATCTTAATTGCACGGGGAATGGTACAGCACATCTACCATCGCATGAAAGTTATTACTATGGCTTTTTTTTTTTTGGTCACTCATCCCATTGAAATGCATTGACATTCGACCTCTATCTGAGTTCAGAATATTGTAGATGTTTGAGTATGCTTTCAGTACTGATGCATACAAGACAGAAATTTGGACTTATTCGCTGATGCAACAGTATGCATTTTAATGTTCTGGTCTCATTTTTTTCCTTGAGAAATATTAGAGCAGTTGATGTGCCATTAGCTTCCCTAGTATCCAAGACCTAAAAGAAAATATTGGCATTTTATTTACAAGAAGGATCTCTAACTATCAGAAGGAGATTGAAGGTTAAACTACATGTTGCATTAAGCATGTAACGCATAACTGACCTACCGTTCTTTTTGGCTCCAAAGATAGTTGAGAGAGAATTATTATAGGCTGAGATTTTTTCTTTTTTAAAGCTTAATTCCGTCCACCCCCACCTTATGTTTTCTGAATTTCTATCTCCTTCGTGGATGTTAGGAATAAAGGATAAAAAAAAATGTCCAGGCAGCAAACAACATAAGTAAAATGTTGAGAAGTTAAAGCTTCTTTCTCTGCAGTGCCAGCTTTGAGGGTAAGGGAAGATTGATCAGAATGAGGGAGGCAGATTTATACCACTGCAATACAAGACTTACTTTTTTCTATGCACGTTGCAACATTGCACCCAAATGGAGAGAGACACTTGCAGAATGATGTTGTGACACTGTTTTGGTCAAAATGAGGCAAGCAACGAGATCCCATCCCTTGTGTTTATGAAGGTTGCAATCTAGGGATCCTACTTCAGAAGTAAGGAATCCCTATGGATTTTACTCTGACTACATGGGGCAGCGGCTCCCAACCTTTTCTATACGCTGCAGCCCTGGAACGCTTCCGATATATTCTCACACCCCTTACAAAAATTATGCACGTGCGGTATAATTTTGAAACTTCCAAACCCAAGTTTTTGCACCCCCCTGGAATCTTGCCTCGCACCCCCAGTTGGGAACCCCTGACATAGGGGAGGGTGCTCGTCTCTGTTTCAAGACCATTGTGCATTGTTACCTTCCCACTGAAGTGGTACCTATTTATCTACTCACATTTACATGTTTTCGAACTGCTAGGTTAGCAGGAGCTGAGGTGAGGACGGGAGTTTACCCCGTCACATGGCGCTCGTTCTTGAACCTGGCTGCCTGCTTTCCAGCCTACAAGCCCAGCATCTTAACCATCGAGCCACCACACGGCCCATCAAACATAAGAGTCGGTGGTGTGTTCTGTGCTTAATGTAACGTGTAGATTGACCCATAGAACTGGAAGCTTTATTTTCACAGACGGAGCAATGGCTGAACAGTTTGACCCACATTTCAAATTTGTCTTAAGATTTAACTAAGGCAAGGTAGAGTTCTACTGAAATTTTACGCTTTCCTAGCAGGAAATAATATCAAGCACCTTATTAAAGATGTCCCCTTGTCCTAAATCAGTGTTCCGTAACCTCAGCTATTTTAAAAGGTGTGGATTTCAGTCTGCCAGGATTCCCCACTGGTCTAAATGGTAGTTAAATAATGAACAAATATTCACAGGACTCTTTTAGATCACTTTCTTTACAATGATATGGATTTTTCTGCCATATAGTTCACTCTGTCTTTCTTTTATCCTACAATGAGAGCCACATTAAGTTGGGAGATAGAAGAATGTCAGCTGACATTTAACTTTCTGGCCAATCACAGTAGGGCTATCATTAATTCTGATCCAACTGAAGTTCATTTGAATTAATATTTAACAGAAAACAATTGAAAATATTACTTCAGGCTGGAAGGAAAAGAAACGAGAATTTCGCTTGCTGTTTAATTACATGCAGCTTTTAGTATTTTAATATGATGTTAATTTGGCAATGATTTTAACAATGGCCATCAATGCTCCATATAGAAATAAAGCATATATATACATATATACATATATACATATATACATATATACATATATACACACACACACACACACACACACATATATATATATATATATATATATATATATATATATATATATATACGTATATACGTATATACGTATATATATATATATATATATATATATATATATATATATATATATATATATATATGGTTTATATATATATATATATATATATATATATATATATGGTTTATATATATATATAAATATGGATTCATAATCAACATAAATTCATTATGATAAACAGGCAAAATAAAACTGAAATGTGGATTGCATTGTATATTAAAAGTCACATCGCAATGGAAGAATACTGAATAATAAGAATAGATAGAAGAACTGTAAAGCTTTTAGTTTTCCCCCATCGAGAACAAATAACTAAAAAAAAAAACCCTTTACTTTGGAACAACGGTAGAGATACGTTTATGTGAAAGTCAGATTTTCTCATTGTCTCCAGACTTGAGAAAATGAATAATTAAATGATGAGTACTCAGGAATAAAATTCAGGGATAGAAATGCCCATCTGATAATTGTGTGACGTGATATCTGAAATTTTCAATAAAAAGGTAAAGGTAAAGGTTCCCCCGCACATGCGTGCTAGTCGTTTCCGACTCTAGGGGCCGGTGCTCATCTCCGTTTCAAAGCCGAAGAGCCAGCGCTTGTCCGAGGACGTCTCCGTGGTCATGTGGCCGGCATGACTAGACGCCAAAGGCGCACAGAACGCCGTGACATTCCCACCGTAGTGGTCCCTATTTTTCTACTTGCATTTTTACATGCTTTCGAACTGCTAGGTTGGCAGAAGCTGGGACGAGTAACAGGCGCTCAAGCAATTGTATGGGACAAAATGCCAGAGAGGGATCTATTTCCTGCATTCAAGGTTAGATTTTGCTATTTGGGGTCCAGCCAAAATGTCGACACTTCCACCCTGCATATGACTTGCTAATCTCCCTGAATTCCCCATGGCTTTTGCATCTTTTTAATCACCATTTTTTAAAAATATGGTTTAAATTCAGGAAATCTGCCTCAACAGAAGTTGCAGGATTCAAGATGTCTGCCAGGCCTAAAGCAGCCCAGATTTCGGACATTGAAAAATGTTACCCATCTTATGAACAATCGGACCCCCTTCCTTGTATTTTGTTTTAATAATAATAACAACCGGGATTTTCTCTTCAAGTCAGTGTTGAGTCCCTGCAATTTTCTTGGCAACGTTTTTCAATGTGCTCTGGCCGTTGTCTCCTTCCTAGGGCTGAGAAAGAGGGACTAGCCCAACGTCATCCAGCTATTCTTTTACCCAGCGCTTATTTTGTAAAAAAAATAAATAAAAGTGCCGAAACTCACACACGTCATACAACCCGCCTTGCCTACCCTACAAGGTTCCATCCAAAAAAGGTGCCGGAACTCCATTCTGGGTATTCTATGACCAAAAAAAAAAATCCCTGCTTGTACCCCAGGTAAGACTAGAACTCACATTCTCCCAGTTTCTAGCTTGGCGCCACCTTAACCACCACACCAAATTGATTCTGAACTCAATATTGATTAATAATAGAACTAGCAAAGGCACTCAGACTTATATACCTCTTCGCAGAGCTTTACAGCCCTCTCTAAGCGGTTTACAAAGTCAGCATTATTTGCCCCCAATAATCTGGGTCCTCATTTTACCCACCTCGGAAGGATGGAAGGCTGAGTTAACCTTCAGCCAGTCAGGATCGAACTCCAGGCTGTGGGCAGTGAATTAGTTTGCAATACTGCATTCTAAGGGACGTGGTGGCTCAGTGGGTTAGGACGCTGAGCTTGTCGATCAGAAGGTCGGCAGTTTGGCGGATCAAATCCCGACTGCCGCGTAGCAGAGTGAGCGCCTGTTACTCGTCCCAGCTTCTGCCAGCCTAGCAGTTCGAAAGCATGTAAAAATGCAAGTAGAAAAATAAGGACCGCTACGGTGGGAAGGTAACAGCGTTCCGTGCGCCTTTGGCGTCTAGTCATGCCGGCCACACGACCACGGAGACGTCCTCGGACAAGCGCTGGCTCTTCGGCTTTGAAACGGAGATGAGCACCGGCCCCTAGAGTCGGAAACGACTAGCACGCATGTGCGGGGGAACCTTTACCTTTACTGCATTCTAACCACTGCACCACCATAGCTCCTTCCTATAATAATAATAATAATAATAATAATAATAATAATAATAATAATAATAATAATAATAATAATAATAATCTTTTATGCAAATATATGCTAATAATTATTAAGCTCAGAATCATCCTTTGGATCTTTGGCTTGTCTCCTAAAACAAATTAAAAATTAAAAAGCAAAACATTTTGCTGCATTTCAAAAAAAAAAGATAAAGAAAGAACTTCCATATTTGAAAATAAACCGCAGGTTAAATTCAATGGCAACTGGAGTTTAGCTGCTTCATAGAGGGGAAAAAAAATTTCCCCTCTTTTATATCATTCACACCTATTGCTAATTGCCTTAGCAACAATCAAGGAAGTGGTAAAAGAGGTTTTAGATGGAATTAGACGGGTTGACCTGGTATTGAAACCCTCTTGTCATTATCGATCTAAGGAAGGGGAAGTGGAGATTTTGCTATTAATGCCAATTATTTTTCTCTTCTCCAACGCAATAGTGGAGATGCTGGATGCTTTAGGCCTGATAGTAAATCTGAAAACAGTTTCCACTTAGCAGCATTAGGTCTAACCACAGGTTCTTCCTGCAAAATTATGTGCCCTTCAGATATTTCCAGAAGAATACCATTTACGGGTAGATAGCAGAAAGAAGCAGGATCCTTTTACTCTCGCAGATATTCGCAGGAAACTCTACCATGTGTATCTTGCACTGTTTGTGCCCTGTGTTCATATCTATGTGCTTTTGCTGTCTCGTTCCCTTAAAACATGTTTTCTACTAAGTCCCAATTGATTCTAATCACGGCAGTCTTTGTTTCCTACAAACATTGCATGCATGTTTAACTCTTTTTTTTCCTGACTTAACAAAGATGAAATTGTGAATTGAGAGAGAGAGAAAAAAACAACCATCAAATTTCCCTTAGAAGCTCCGTCAAACTGCTTTGAAAGTGTTCATTTTCAAAATGCTTTGAAAAGGGTTTGCGGAAATCCTTCAGACCTCACACATACCGCTCTGGTCCTTCCTTGAGGCATCAACATTTCACCTGAAATTCACGTTACACAAATTCGTGCTGGGAAAAAGATGATCTGCTTTAACAGAAGCCAGAGAGGCGTAAGATGGGAAGCACGCTTCCGAAACGCATTTAGTCCTAGAAAATAAATATTGCAAGGGGGTTGGCTTTTTCAGCAGCACAAACGAATCACAACAACCAATAACTGCCCTTGTGTAAACCAGAGGTCTCCCAACCTGGCCACTGTAAGACTGGTGGACTTCAACTCCCAGAATTCTCCAGCCATCATCTCTGAAAGTTGCCAAGTTTGGACATACCTGGTGTAAACCATTAGATCTTATCTTGGACCATGGCATTAAAAGTTAATGCAAAATTGCCTAGGCCTACGATTTTTCCAGGAAGAAACCAATTTTGTGAATTCCACCCGTACAAGCATTTTGTTGAGCTACATTAACCTCGTGCTTTTTTTGAAACAATACGAATTCTTCCTCCCTTCTTCCCCTCTTCCTTCGTAGGATGTATTCCATTAAAATAAGAAATGCTAAGAAAGTGGAGCAGGACCAGGTCATGGGAATATGCACATGGGACATAGAATCATTTAGTCCAGGGGTGTCAAGCTCGCAATGTCACGTGACGTATTGCAACTTTTTCCCCATTGCCGGCAATGGGGTGGGCATGGTTTCGCCATGAGGCCTCCGGCCGGCAGGCTAGCAACTTGACACCCCGATTTAGTCCCGTTAAAACAAACTTCCTTTGAAAATCTTGACATTCACTAAATACTGTACGAGACCAGGCGCATTCTTACAATGTATTCCACATTACATATTTGTCAATTACATTTTTAATCTGTCTAGTTACCAAAGTTTTCTAAGACCTGGGTCTCCAGTCTGGGCCGCTTCAAGACTTGTGGACTTTCAACTTCACGTCCACAAGTCTTGAAGTTGCCCAGATTGGAGATCCTTGTTCTAAGAGGATGATGAATCTGTATGCAAAGGAAAATAAGACACAGTAAACTATAAACATGTTCGGTTGGGGGGGAGGGGATATTTCTCGCGGGATGAGCATATATGACCGCTTAATATGTGGTTGATGTGTTCGCTTGCATCCCAGTGGATTTGGCACCTTCTCTTGATGTCACGTGTTTGGAATTGATAGAACATTCAATACTCAGTGGGGGAAACCTGTAAATGTCTACCAAAACTTCCATTATTTACAGATGTGCAAGTTAAGTTACTTCATGATAGCTGTCCACGTTCACCCTCTCTTCCTCCCAAAATCAGGGTCTAAGACCCAGACCTGGCTCTGTTAAAATGTACCTTGGTTTGTCCAAAGTCTTCATTCCTGTTGAAGAACCTACTAGGTCAGGAATCCAGAAGTCAGTCCGATGAGATTAGTCTCAATCTTGAAATGTGGTTGATTTCATTTTTCGCGCAAGGATGAGTCGCTTGTTTTGATTCATTTTCATTCTGAAAAAGGGGCTTTGGGCTGGAGAAATGATTAACCATGATACCCGGTTTCTGTTTTCTTTAGCAATCGTAAATGGTTGTCTTGTACCATTCCCCCTGAGCATATAAATAAATATGAATGTATGTATTATGCTATAACTCATGTGATTGAGAGTGATGGGGGGGCCATTAGTAACACCCCACTTCAACAGAAATTGGCACAAAGGGGCTAAGCTGCCCGAAGACTGGGGGGCTGTTTCCTCAAGCAAATGCTTTCCATGGGAATCATTTTTCCTTGCATCAATCATAATGGTTTTGTTAATATTTATCCCAAAGCAAAAAAACAAAACAAAACAAAAGCTTTTTGTACTTTCCCCCCCCCCGCCACTCCCTCTTTCTACCCCTAACTGAAGTCGCTCAGGCCTTGAGCAAAGTTTTAAGATAAAGACTTGAGTTGAACTCGGCTTCAGCCTCGATGTTTCGATGCAGCTCGTGCTTTGAAACCTTTCGTTAAAAAAAAAAAAGGCTTCTAATTGCCTTTTTTTCTCTTTCTTTTTTTTTGGGGATTTGCCAAACTAATGGGCCCCCTATAATGAAGCAATAAGAAATAATGAATTTGGTTTTGCAGCTGAAAAGTAGCACGCTGCTACAAGCATTCTCTCTCTCTCTCTCTCTCTCTCTCTCTCTCTCTCTCTCTCTCTCTCTCTCTCTCTCTCTCTCTCTCTCTCTCTCTCTCTGATTCCTGTTTGTCATTTTGTTCCATTTTACTGGCCAGCATATTAATCAATCCTGGGAACCACGTGAAAATTCAAGAAGGTACGCTAGGATTCTTCATTGCAAGTGATTCCAAAGAAGTGAAAAGGTAAATGTTTGATCACTCTTCTCCTTCTCCTTCTCCTCCTCCTCCTCCTCCTCCTCCTCCTCCTCCTCCTCCTCCTCCTTCTTCTTCTTCTTCTTCTTCTTCTTCTTCTTCTTCCCTCCAAGATCCCTTCCAACTTCTTCTTCTTCTTCTTCTTCTTCTTCTTCTTCTTCTTCTTCTTCTTCTTCTTCTTCTTCTTCTTCTTCTTCTTCTTCTTCTTCTTCTTCTTCTTCCTCTTCTTCTTCTTCTTCTCCTTCTTCTTCTTCTTCTTCTTCTTCTTCTTCTTCTTCTTCTTCTTCTTCTTCTTCTTCTTCCTCTTCTTCTTCTTCTTCTTCTTCTTCTTCTTCTTCTTCTTCTTCTTCTTCTTCTTCTTCTTCTTCTTCTTCTTCTTCTTCTTCTTCTTCTTCTTCTTCTTCTTCTTCTTCTTCTTCTTCTTCTTCTTCTTCTTCATTACAGGTAATCCTCTTTGTATCTCTGCAACTGACCCTAACATGTCCCTTGTTAAGCCAGAGAGTTAAGTGACTTTTGCCCCATTTTATGACTTTTCTTGCCACAATTATTAATTGAATCACTACGGTCGTTAAGTCAGTCACACATCCTGGGGACGATAGAGAAGAAAAAAAAAACATATACATGCAATTCTCTTAACTGCGTTGAGCTGAAATTCTCCCCAATCCACAGAGCGTTCAGAATCTAAGCCAAGTATAGGTTTTTAAGAAGAGACTGGAACGCCATATGTCTGAAAAGGTATAGGTTCTCCTGCTTGAGCAGGGGGTTGGACTAGAAGACCTCCCAGGTCCCTTCCAATTCTGTTCTCCTGTATTCACCTGCAAAGGTAGCGTGGCCCTGCAATTTCCAACCATAAATGCTATCGTTCTGCATCTCTTCCACAACCATATTTGAATTCCTTCAGAGCATTAATCCATGTGAAACTAAGTGGAACAAATAGTCTTTTTTTAAAAAAAAAATATATGCATAAAATATTGAAAATCAGGGCCCTTTGCAACTGCCTTTTCTCTGCCAAGAACGGTTTTTCGTCCCCACCCCCCTCTCATGTGTTTGGATAACTCACACAACCACCCAAGCTGGGATTTTGAAATGAAGTGTCTCGTAGCCAATGTTTCCTTCCTTAAATGTCTAAACCTTTCCAAAGGTTAAAGGAAATTAAGGCTGGCGTGTTTTATTAATTTGGCGCTTTTCGCGGAGAGGAATTGCAGAGCTAATTTCATTTGTATGAATTAAGGGAAACGTCAGTTTTATCCACTTTCTCCCTCCATTCCAGGGCCTACTTTTATTGCAAGGCGTGTCACGATGACATCAGTGATCCCAAAAGGATAAAAAAATGTGGCTGCAAACGACGTAAGTAATTTTTAATCCACAACACACCCTTCTTCTTTCCCCCACCCCACCCCTTCTAGGCTTTTGAAAAAAAAATCAATGATCACTCTAACCCAGTTTTCTGGGATTTATACACGGACTGAAGGTGGGTAGGGGAGCAAAAAGTAAATTTGTACCACTTTAGCACTACAGCCAGTCCTTGACTTAACAACCGTTCATTTAGTAACCAAAGTTACAACGGCACTAAAAAAAAAGTGACCTAGGACCCATTTTCCAACTTACAGCCCCTATGGTCACATGATCAAAATTTGAGTGCTTGGCAACTGACTTGTACTTAATGACAGTTGCCCTGTCCCGGAGTCATGCGAGCGCCATTTGTAACTTTCCCAGTGGCTTACGATAAACAAAACCAATGTGGGAAGCCAGATTCATTTAACAACCGCATGGTTTTCCTTAAGCAGTGATTCCCTTCATAATTGTGGCAGAACAGGTCATAAAATGGAGCACAAACCGCTTAACAACTGCCCTGCTTAGCAACGGAAATGTGGCCAATAAGTCAAGGACTTCCTGTACTGTAGGAAAGCTATAGTGCTGTTACCCATCCTTGCCTCGTCTTTGCAATCTAATTTCTTTAGGAAATTATTTTTAAAAAATCATTTTAATGTGCGCTGTCTCTGGAACATTTATGCCGTTCGATCCTTAGAACTTCAGTTCAGATTTTGGGGCTTGTTTTTTTTTTACAACGTAGTTCCAATAAGCCACGTCAGGTTTTGGGTGTTTGTTTTTTTAAAAGTTAGGCTTATCCATATCTCCTTATTAACTATCCCGGCTGAGAGGAAGATAACAGTGGAGAAAGATGCTGGCACTTTTTTTCCTCCTCTTGAAAAGAAAATTAAACATCTGTCTTGGTCCATGTCACTTTGCTTGGCCCTTCAGAAACGAAAGTTTTCGTGGCTTAATAATGTTCCTCGGAAACAAGAAAATGCTCATACGTATCAATTGTTATGCATCTCATCCTGGTCACGCTGATTTTCCATGTAGCCTACAGACCATACAAGCTACCATTAAGTTACTGGATCAAGATCATGGAGAAAGCTTCTGGCATTTTGAGGAGGGGGGGGCGGGTCTAGGACAACTCGCCACGGCCAACTTGCGGTCACTGTGGGACAAATCATCTTGGCCAATTCGTCATGGGACAATTTGCCGCTGAACAAGAGTTGCACTAATAGCGAAGAAGTGTTGGAATATAATCGCTGAGGGAAGGGTGCCGAAGGAGAGACAAAACGAAACCTGAATGACAAAAAGTAAAACAATCCATTAGTTTAAACAATTAAATTGAATTGGGGAATGGTTCCGCGGCGAATTGTCCCACGGTGAGGTTGACCACGGCAAGTTGTCCCATAGCGAATCGGTCATGCAGAGTTGATTGAAGTCAGTTGGCTGTGGCAAATCGGCAAGTTGGCTGCAGTGAGTTGCCCCATTCCACTTTGAGGGGGGTATGACTAGATTTGGAAAATAAACCATCATTTCCATTTCATGAGAATTAATGGGGCTCATTTCAGACAATTTCAGTGGTACCGAGAAGCTGCAGGCAGCCATGACAACTGATCGAAATAGGCTTGATTTAAAGCACTGTATTTCTGGCATAAACCAAAGGCTTAATTTAGAAGAACGTTAATACTCCTGCCCCCCCCCCCCCGCCCCAGCCCACCCAGATTTGCTAAACCTAGAAAAAGAGAAAAAGAAGGCCGGAGAGCAAAGTTTTGTAAACAGGTGAATGAAATGCAAAAGAACATCTTCTCTGCGGGAAAAATACATATAATTATTTTGGCATTAATTGCATGCAGCTTCCTGGGCTAGTTGAAAGCCAAGTTCTTTAATAATGCATCTGAGGTTTTACATCCCTTCAGAGGTTTCTGAATATTAGCTTCGGTATTGTCAGGGTCTCAAAGTAAGTCTGACCTACATAGCTATTTGTCCAAACCTGTTAAGCCAAATATTAATAATTCAGCAAACAGCTCTGAAGCTTCACGAAACCAGGGGTAATTAGAGAATCTATGTTGGTTAGAAATGAATTTCTTGCGCAAAGATCCATACTGTAGCGAGGCTGCGAGGTGTGATGTGTCTGGTTTTGCATCTTATTTTGATTCCTAATTTTCTAATTTTAATTTAAATTGGAAAGAAAGGGAAAAAAAAAGATTTAGCTCTGCGTACACATTGCAATTAACCCAATGTACTTTTGTTAACATTTGAGTTACTGAAACTGGTTTCAGCATTCGTGTGCCGCTCAATAATGTCATTTTTTTTTAGTAAAGCAACAAGTTCCATGTTAGGGTGTTTCTGACAGGAGGGAGATACCTGCCCCCCCAAAATAAGCATGCATGATTCCTCCCCCCCAAAAAATCTATGAAACTCTTTAAAGTAAGCTTTTAACAAAACTCTTGTTGTATTTGTGCATCTGATTCCCATTGATTGAGCACGGCAAGATTCATCGTTAATTGATCCAAGTTTATGTAGCTGAATTACACTTCTAAAATTTTGGACACAGCCATCGGAGATGAAAGATCCAGCTGAAGTGCTGTGCTTACTCATTCCTTTCCTCCTTGTATTAAATCATTTTGTTTCCAGCTGGGATCCTTCCTCCTTTGCAAGATTGCGTGTGCACCGTTATTTATGAAGAAGATTTGCCTGAACAGATGATGATTATTGACAATGTTGTGATTTATTTATTTTTTTCTCTTGCTGCCTTGGAACACGGCCCATACTATATTTTAACTACACACTGATAGTGATCTATTGTGAGTAACAATGGGTTCCTTGTAGCCCAGAGTGCAGTCTGTCTTCCTTCCAGTGGAGAATATTCATTTGTTCTCTTCTTTCTTTTTTATGTTGCATGAAGCAGTGGCGTCTCCTATCCCCATGACGTTTTATGCCCATGTAAGCCGGGGCAACGTTGAAAAAAAAACCAAAACACCACAGCAATATTTCTTGGTTCTGTTTTGGTTTCGTCCCTCTCTTTTCTCCTGTTTGTCCCCTTCCGATCAACTGTATTTTCATCGCTGAAAATCAGAATGTTACGGCATCTAGACAGAATCGATTGACAGTTAGGAAATCGTCTTGTTTGTTCGTTTGTTTACCAGCTGCTTGAAGCAAACGTAATGGTTGGACGAGGGACTAAAATGGTAGAGATGGAGGCAAGAACTACAGTATAAACCAGTAACTTTCTCCGGCTGGGAAATCCTGGGATGATTATTCTAGGCCAGGGGTAGGCAACCTCGGCTCTTTTAGGACTCATGGACTTCAACTCCCAGAATTCCTGAGTCAGCTGCTGACTCAGGAATTCTGGGAGTTGAAGTCCATGAGTCATAACAGAGCCGAGGTTGCCTACCCCTGTTCTAGGCCATGCGACAAAAATTGTTTTAGGAATACAGATAATCCTCGACTTATGATCACGATTTGCAAACCCAAAATTTAAGCGGGCTTTGCCCTATTTTTATGATCTTTCTCACCACAGTTTACTATTTAGTAAGACAGTTGCAAAAGTCAGTCTGGCCTCCCAGTTGACTTTGCTTGTCGGAAGGTCGTAAAAGGGGACTGCATGCTGGCAGCGGTCATAAGTTTGAAAAACAGTCACATCTCACCATTTCTAGCCTGGTTACTTGAACCACTAAATTAAACAGGTCTCATGATCAAAGGACGTATTACGAGAGTCACAGAGCAAAGCAAAAGGATTTCTTGGGTTTCACGTAGAAAATCTATTTTCGGGAGGTATATAATAAATTTATCGGTGACATTGGATGAAACGTACCTGTGATCTTTGATCCAGGCCAATGTGAACACGCAACCAAATTTTATCTGAAAGGGTGATACAGCTCAAGTGTACAGTAGTGGCGAATCAATTTTACGTTGAACTTTTCTGTCTGTCAATGGACATGGATTAGGGCACCGATGTATGATTTAAAACATGGATGTAAACTTTACAGGCCATTCAGCATTGGGCTGTCAAGCCAACTGAGGTCCTAGGATTCAACAAGAACTTTAGATGTGGTCAAGATAACTTTGATTTCCTCCAGGAGTTTCCCAACTCTTTACACAGCCCTGGAATTCATTTTATGTGACTTGGGGTTTTCATAAGGGACTTCTTGTTAGGGATGTCCTACTTGTCCCCCTCCATTCCCAGCTACTCTTCCAGGAAGTGATCACATTTGCCTCCTTGGTTTAGAATAGCTGGTAGAGATGATGATGATGATGATGATGATGATGATGATGATGATGATGATGATGAAGAAGAAGAAGAAGAAGAAGAAGAAGAAGAAGAAGAAGAAGAAGAAGAAGAAGAAAGAAGAAGAAGACAAAGTACACAGACCTACAAATAGAAATAGAACGACTGTGGCAAAGGCAAGGAAAGGTAGTAGTACCAATAGTAATAGGGGCCTTGGGTGCAACCCCAAAACAACTGGAGCACCACTTGGACACCATCATCGGCATTGAAAAATTCGCCATCAGTCAATTGCAAAAGGCGGCCTTACTAGGAACTGCTTCCATCCTGTGACGAGATCTGTAATACCATCAAACGTCCACATCTGCCTATCCCAGGTCCTTGGTAAGGACTCAGTAGGTAGACAAAAATGCCAAACCCACTCTGAACATCCGGCTGACTGTGCGATGATCAACAACAACAACAACAACAACAACAACAACAACAACAATTTTAAGACACACTGCTATATTTTTTTAAAAAACCAGAAATTGGACTGTTGGGTAACCCTGAGCTGTTCGTTAAATTGTGCACTCAAACAGCATCCCACACAGAATATTAAATCCATGTAATTGTTCCTGTAATGCTGCTGTTCCCTTGTGTGACTTTAATTTCCCTGTATTGATATTTACCTTCTGATCTTGGAGTTGGACTGAAATGGCACTATATCCATCTCAATTCTCCTTCTCCTCCTCCCAGAGTTGGAAGGGACCTTGGAGGTCTTCTAGTCCAACCCCTTGCTCAGGCAAGAGACCCTTCTCTCCTCCTCCTCCTCCTCCTCCTCCTCCTCCTCCTCCTCCTCCTCCTCCTCCTCCTCCTCCTCCTCCTCCTCCTCCTCCTCCTTCTGCTCCTAACAAAGTTGGAAGAGACCTTGGAGGTCTTCTAGTCCAACCCTTCTCTCCTTCTCTTCCTCCTCCTCCTAACAGAGTTGGAAGGCACCTTGGAGGTCTTCTAGTCCAACCCCTGGCTCAAGCAACAGACCCTCCTCCTCCTCCTCCTCCTCCATCTGACAGAGGTTGAGTCTGTCTTTAACCAGCTGCTGTTTGACGATGAACCACTGGAGGTCCTCAGCAGTCCATTTTTCTTCTCATAAAACCCAGGAAAAAAAATAGACTTTGAGACAAAGTGGTAATGGGGGAAAGGAAGAGAGGGAGTATTGAGAATCAGAGGAGGTGGCTTTGTTTCTCCTTGCTTTTATTCGTCAGATTTACAGGACAGCGTGGTCTGGTGCCCAGGATGGTTCTTCCGAGTGTGCACTTTCAGAAGAGACGGCGTTCCTTGAACATTAAGGTGCCAAGACACAAACCCTAATGAAAACATACAGGATGGACTCTCCTCTCTTGCTGCTGATTGCCACATTTAATCAATGTTTATGACGGTTTAATGGGAAATGGCATGTGTCTGGCTGCACCGTCTTTTAACGTCCCACCCGTGTCTTTGGTCTGCTCAATTTTTCCCCTTCCTTCTTGACGCTTCATCTTCGCTCGATGGGCGGGTGCGTTGAAAAATGCTTATTTTTTTTTCCTTTTTCTGCTTGGCGCGAGGGCAAAACCACCCCTTATCAGAAGGAAGAAAGGATACGCATGCGTTTTGGGTGCCAAAAAACCCCCCCTGCTTTTCTGATCTGCAACTGCCTCCTCCGTAGCCAGTTCTTTTAAAATCTTGATTGTCAAAGTTCAATTTTTTTTCCCCTGCATGTGCACAAAGAGAACGCTAGATCGACGTGTGGCCTTCAGAACCACCGATATTAATAATTAAAAAACGGTGCCTGAAATGCATGGGTTTTAAAATGTGCCTTGCATCAATTCCCGGTGTGGGGAAAAAAAAAAGAACAAAAAAATTGTTATTAAGAAAATGGTTCTTGAGTGTTTTTGCTCTCTTGTCTCTTCTCCCTGATCTTATTTTATTATTGCTTTTGGATATAACACAACTAAAGATAGAAATGAAAATGGGGGTTGGTGTGCCAAGCCAGCAGCACGATAATATTATACAGCTGGCGCATCCCTGGGTTTTGCTACAGTCTTTTGATTAATAGGAAGATCTGAGAATCAACTTGATATTCTGGTTAGAGGAACTTTAATTTTTCTTTAACCAGTCAGGGCTTTTTAGACCAATTTTATTGGTCGTGCCTTTAACAAAATGCAAAAAAAAAGAAAGGAATGAATTTATAGGGAGATTCTCAGTCATCCCGGTCGTGGTTGTCCCAAAGGTGCTTTTTCAAGAGGCAACTTGATTTTTCTTTGTTTTTCCTTGAAGACCTTTTGCTTCTCCTCCGAGAAGCTTTTGCAGAAGAACTGAAGAAGCTTCTGGGAGGCGAAATGAAACGTCTTCAAAGGTAAACAGAGAAAATCCAGTTGCCTCTTGAAAAAAAAGCAGCTTTGGGACAAAGGAAGAAAGGTTTTTTTTCCTTTTTTTTCCTTTTTAAAGCTCAAAAAATTTAAATAGAAACATGCAAAAGGTTTGCTTAAAACATTGCAGGAGACTTAGAAAGAGGAAGAAGCCAACAAAAATAGCAAACTAAGAGCTGAATCGTTTTATAGTACTATATATAACCTGTTCCAAAAAAATAAAAATAAAAATCTCATAGCAGAATTCTGTTTTTCTTCCGAAAACCCATCCAAGGAGAATGATCTATGGTGTTTTGACCGAGGCTGATGCTGTATGTTGACAAATTTTAACAGCTGCAAGATAACTCAAAGCGAATGCTAAGAGCCCCAGAAAATGCGAGCAAATTTGGAGAGGAAGGGAAGATCATTCATCCACCTTGATACCTGTTTTCCCACAACCAGGGTATTCTCCCTTGGTTGACAAATATACTGTAAGTGGCAAGTCAACCAAGGCCTTCAAACAGAGCTTGACCCGTTGGGGGAAGATTTATCTTCTCCTGTCTCACTTCGAAAAGAAAAAGCAGAAAAGAGCAAAGCCACAGAGGAAACGTTTTAAATTAAAAGGTGGAGCTGTGATGGTTTCTGTCTAAGGTTATAAAACAATTTTATTTATTCTTTTACTTTTTTTTAAAAAAAATCTCATTTGCTCTTCCAGTTCATGGGGATGAGGGGGGTTTGAGGGGGGGGGGCTGGCTGTGTTCTGTACCAGCCTGCTACCGGCCCTGCAGAAAAGGCAGGGACAACCCCTTTTACAAGAAGGCAAGAGGCTGGAATTACGCCTGCCAAATTTATTACTACAAAAACAAACGGAACAAGACAAACCAAGAAACAGGAGCTTTAAGAAACAGGAACTATCCAAGTGGTTGCCTTCAGCAAACCAGCCCTCCCCACACATTCCCCTTATATAGAGTTCAGGGCGTGGCTTCTCTCTGCCTCCTTCCGAGAAGCCCCATTGCCTTCCTCTGTTTACTCCTAATGGACTGCCTCCTGCGTCGGGCGTCCTTGAACAGGGCCAGCTGTGGGTCATCTTCATCCACGCTGTCAGGCTCACACAGCTGGGTCTCCGTGGTGACCAAGTGGGAGGGGCCTGGCTGAGGGCTCTCATCAGCAAGATCTTCAACCCCCTCAGCAAGGTCTTCAACACCCCCCTCCTCCTCCTCTGAGTCGTCCGACCCAACTGCCGAACCCACAGGCTGACCCTGAATCACAACAGGCTGCCACAATTTGTTTCCAAGTTGTTCCAATTGAATGAGTTTGTGCTAAGTCATTATTAATAAATATGGGCCAGGGCCACAACTATTGGGGTAGGGGTATTAGTGAAGGAAACCGCCTCAAGAGGAATTGGACAAAAAAGGGTGTTTACAGAAACAGCCCGTTGGAAATTCATAAACCTGAAAGCATTGAGACTGACAAACGGGTCAGTTTGCATAGATCTTGGTCAACTGCCTGAAAAAGGGATGAAATGCTTTGATGGACTTTCAAACTGGCTTTTTATCAGGGTGGTTCAACTACCAAATCTACAGATATTTGTTGAAAACACTGGAAGTTGATCGTTGTTTTACCATCTTTCGCCTGACCCTTACGTGGTGCATTCTGGCGGTACCGACTAGGAGAACAGTCTTTAAATGCTGTCCTTAACGTTATTTTAATTGATGCGTACATCACGTCAGTTAAAAACCAGGATCCACGCACCCCGACCGGCAGTCAAATGCCACGATCCCAGATCCTTAATCTCTACCCACACCAAATGGCATCAGTTCGATTGGCGCAAGACCAGAAGCCATCGGCCAGGCTACCACCTGCCATGCTTGTGAGTTCATGGAAGTCTGGCACTCCACAAGCAATTCCATTGACAGACGCTTTGACCTACAACCAGCCTTGGAATAATCCGAATCAACCGCACAGCCAACCAAAGGCAGCACTGACTTCAGCCAACCTGCGCAAGCCCAATGGCCCTGATCTGAGATAACCTCCCCATCACAAGACCCATCACAAGCCTCCCACTGATGACCCCTGACCCACCACAAGACCCATCGCTGAACCTCACTCGACACACCCACCACACCTGAAGCCCTTGTAAACAGAAAGAGACCGACATCCCCTCAACTCCGCTGAAGATGTTAGCTAGCCTGGTAACGAAAAGATCAGAAAGCAACCCACAAGCTCGGAGGACAAAGCTTCAGCCCCTCCTCCTACACCCGATATTCCTAGAGATATTCGCCACTATTGCAAGCTGTACTTATCTACTCTTAGTAGCAGGACCTCTTATTTGAACAAATCAGCTTCGTTCCCCAAGATACAGTACATTTATATTAAATGGAGTTAGGATTTCAAAGAGGTGTGTCATTCTGGGGAAGAAGAAAAAAGAAAGCTAGATCAAATGTAGCTCAAAAACTGTGAGGTCCTTGGTGCTCTCTGAGCTTGCTTGTTTTCTTGCAGACGTTTCATGACCCAACTAGGTAGCATCATCAGTGCTAGAAGGGGGTGGGGTTTGCAGAAGGGAGAAGGAGGAGGAGGAGGAGGACGACGACTGAGGGGTCCTTGGTGCTGTTTGAGCTTGGTTGTTTTCTTGCAGACGTTTCATTACCAAACTAGGTAGCATCATCAGAACTAGAAGGGGGTGGGGTTTGCTCTCTGCTCCCTCCTAGCAATGAAGATGCTACCTAGGTGGATTATGGAACATCCTCAGCGAAACCACCAAGCTCAGAGAGCACCAAGGTCCCCACTGTTCAACCCTGAGGTGCAAATATTCTCTCTTACCAATAGCTCGAAAAAGCCACCAAAAGTCTAAATAAGCAGTGTATTTCGTACCAGCCGTTTGTAAAATAAGATCAATGTTTTCTCTTCTAATTTTATTTTTTTAATACTCTGCAGAAACCTTGAATGGAAACACAAGAGTTATAGCTTTGAACTGCCGTGTGGAAATGTCTATGGAGATTCTCCGTCATCCAGGTCATAGTTATCCCAAAGATGCTTTTTAAGGAGGCAACTGGACTTTCTTGTTTTTTTTCCTTCGAAGACATCTCGCTTCTCATGCAAGAAGCTTCTTCAGCTCTGACTGGTTGGTGGGGAATGGAAAGGTTTGCAGGAGTATAAATCTTTCCATTCCCCACCATCCGGTCAGAGCTGAAGAAGCTTCTGGGATGAGAAGCGAAATGTCTTCAAAGAAAAACAAGGAAGTCCAGTTTGCCTCCTGAAAAAGCATCTTTGGGTGTCCTGTGGGGGGAAAAAAATATTAAAAACAATGGTTATCTTCCCCTGAACTGACATGATGTGATTAATAAACATAATGCTATTTTCCTATGGGTCAAGATTGTCACCCTTATGTTGTGTCCCTTGCATGACCTTCCAGCTGCATTGTTCTATCTAGCCTTTCCATTAACCTGGTCCTCTTCCTCTCCTCCCATTCAACCATGGTTATAGCCAAGATGTCCACGTACGAGAGACTCAAACTGGCATGTTGTTTTGATTGTGGCTACTCTGACACACGCATGTCAGACCGTGTGCCTTGTAACATGGACACCCTTGAGAAAGCCTTCCCAGTTTCTTCTGTCTCTGTTAGTGATTGCTCCACCACTTTACGTGCCTGTAAGTTTTGAACACCAAGCACGCCTTGTTCCATGTTTGTGGTGCCTGTGGTTCCATCGCTGTCTTGTGCTGTCCGTTGTGGCTCTGTTGCTTCCGTGGGTGGGGAAGTGAGGGTTTCAAATGGCGTGGACCCTTTGGTTCTCGTGGCTGTTTTAATTTATGACATCCTGTATTTCCATATCTTTCAATGTATTCTCTCTCTCTCTCTCTCTCTCTCTCTCTCTCTCTCTCTCTCTCTCTCTCTCTCTCTCTCTCTCTCTCTCTCTCTCTCTCTCTCTCTCTCTCTCAACAAATGCAATCATATCTTTAATTGCTGCTCCCTGCTCTACCTGAGAGCTTTTCAGAGAGAAAATGAGCGTCTCGGTGCAATTTTGTGCAATTTTGCTTTTTAATTAATATGCACACCCTAATGGTTGTTCACTGCTTTACTATTAGCTGTAGTGGGGAAATTATGTTCCCAGACTTTTGCAGTAGATCGTGGTTTAGAGAGCATTTTAGGCAAATTCAGTGTAATTCATGCTGCGTGTAACACAAAAAGTGTTTACCTGTGTAACTTCCTTCTGCCGATGTGTCGACAGGTTCATCTTTCATCTGAACTAAGTAATATAATTTGGCTATTGTCGTATGCATTGTCGATACCCATTCCTAGTTGGTGGCTGTCACTGACATTGTCCTGACTACACAATTCTTTTCAGCGCAAACGTATTTCCACCTCTATTATTTTGCCAATCAATAAGCAACCGTCGCAAAAGCTGTGTGTTTAGTTTAGGTTTCCCATGCCAACCAGCTGTCACAATTAATAAAAGCCTCATTATGATAGGAATTGCAGGGTCTGAAGTGATCCAGAACTGTCAAACTCCATGGTTGGAGTGTACTAAGGTTCAGACACTCCAAATTGATTCATATATTCATTCCTTCAACAAAAAAAGTCGATTTGACAAATCGCATTGATGGATTCAGTTGAACCCCGCCGAATCAATTTGGAGGCATCCTACACGCGCCAACTTGCATGTGCTAATCCAGTGGATGGATTTAAAGGTTTACCTCGGATCTGCTTTTCACATCCATTCAAACGTTCAAAACAAATCGAATATAGTTTGCACACCTCTACCATGTACAGGCTCTGTTAGCTTTCATTGCATGAAGTTGATTCATTTTATTCGATATTCATTCTCAAGAGAGCTGGGTCATTTTTATGAAGTCACGTGGCCATGATTTGTAAATCAGCATTTTTGCTGATTTCTGGGGAAAAAACAAACAAACTTGGCCTTTGGAGAGAATAGAATAGAACTGGAAGGGACCAGACCCCCCCCCACTCAAGTAGGAGACCCTATATCATTTCAGACAAGAGGCTGTCCAGTCTCTTCTTAAAAACCTCCAGTGATGGAGCATCCCATGATTACTGCTACGTTTGTAAGCCGCCCTGAGTCTTCGGAGAAGGGCGGGATATAAATGGAATTAAAAAAAATAAAAAAATAAATAAAATTTCTGGTGGCAAGCTGTTCCACTGGTTAATTGTCCTCACTGTTAGGAAGTTTCTGCTTAATTCCAGCTTGATTAGTTTCCATCCGTTGCTTCTTGTCTTGCCTTCTGGTGCTTTGGAGAATCATGTGACCCCCTCTTCTTTGTGGCAGCCCCTCAAATCCTGGAATTCTGCTCTCATGTCACTCCTGTTTCTTCTTTTCTTTAGACTAGCCAAACCCAGGTCCTGCAGCCGTGCTTCGTACGTTTTATTGACTTTGTGGATTCTATGTGGATCTATCAGTCCAAACCACAAAAACAGCTCCGATCAAGTCACAGATAACGTTAAGAGTTCAGATTCCTTTTAAATCATGGAAAAGTAGGGGCTGTTTCCTACTCTCGCTCTCTGCCCCCCCCCCTTGACTTCTCTCTTTATTTGGCCAATATGTTGGTATGGAGATTAACCACAATAAAGCCTGATCGTCTTAATGGAGGAAAAAGTTTGTCACAACTTCGCTTGTGTGGTTTCTTGACAACTGCACTCATAAAGTGCCCATTCGCTAGAATTGCTAGAATGGTACTAAACAGTTTCTTTAAATTTATTTATTTTATTTATTTATTTTATTGGATTTATATACCGCCTTTCTCCCGAAGGGCTCGGGGCAGTGTACAGGGCAGTTAAAACACAATATACAAAGTTAAAAATAAATTAAATTAAATCAGCCCCAACAAGTTAAATTAAAATAGGTGTGATTTGTTTTTTGCAAAAAATCTACATTAATGCTGGAATGGGACAACTCACCACAGCCAAGTTGCTGCGGGACAATTTAACAATTCAGTTTAATTATTTTAAATTTAAAAAAAAATATTTTTGTCACTCGTGTTTCATTCTGTCCCTCCTTTTTCATCCTTTCTTTAATGATTCTGCTCCACCATTTCTCCCCTATTAGTGTAATTCTTGTCCCACGGCGAATTGTCCCACGGCGAGTTGTCACACAACCCCATTAATGCAAAGTTTTTAAAACAAAATTAGTCCTAGGCTAATTTTGCAGCAGTCCTAAGCTGCATTAACAAAGGGACAGAATCAAGGTCACGTGAAGCATTACTACCGCTTTATAAACCCTTAGTACAGCCCCACTTGGAATACTGCATCCAGTTTTGGCCACCACGATGTAAAAAAAGACATCGAGACTCTAGAAAGAGTGCAGAAAAGAGTAGCAAAGATGCTCAGGGGACTGGAGGCTAAAACGTACGAGGACCGGTTGCAGGAATTGGGCATGTCTAGTCTAATGTTCCAATACTTGAGGGGCTCCTACAAAGACGAGGAGATCAACCTGTTCTCCAAAGCACCAGAGGGCAGGACAAGAAACAATGGATGGAAACTAACCAAGGAGAGAAGCACCCTGGAATTAAGCAGAAACGTCCTAGCAGAGAGGACAATTAATCTGAGGAACAGAGGTTGCCTTCAGAAGTTGCTCCAGCACTGGAGGTTTTTGAGAAGAGATTGGACAGCTATTTGTCTGCAATTGTAAATAGGGCCTCCTCCTTGAGCAGGGGGTTGGACTAGAAGACCTCCAAGGCCCCTTCCAGCTCTTGTTATTCGATGAAATTCTACCAAGTCCATAATAGTGAGGTTCATAACAGCCAGCCCTGTAAATATGGCCTGATGCATTTTCTACCCATTGCTTTATTGGTCCCGCAAAGAGAAAAGGCGTAACGTGGACCGCTGGCTATTTTCATTCTGATCTGTAGTTTTCGAGGAAAGGAAGGAACCGCTTAACCTAAAAAAAAAAAGTTTGAGACATAATTTCTCCCACACCTCTAAAGTTCTGCTTTTGAAAAGCATGTTAGCCACACACTGCAGTCAAACATAAAAGCCAGAATAAGAGTTTGGAAGGGATTTTGTTTGTTTTGGAGGGGGGGGGGTTTCTCCTCCTCTTGCCCCACACACCTTCCATCCATCATCGCCTCGTCAGACGAAACCAGATTTAACTCTCCTCCGTGTGAGATCACTCAGCTTTGATAGCTTAATAAGAAACAATACAGGCTTCCACACCAAGCCTGCTCTCTGTAAACCAGGGTTAGTCGGTTAATAGTGCGGTCGTGTAAATCTCTGCCTCTCTTGAGGAAGACACCCACAACTACACACACACACACACACACACACACACACAGACACACACAGACAAAATGTCCCTGGCAGGGCTTCAAGGGGAATTGGTGTTTTCCTTCCAGTGAAATGACCCATCTTGACGAAGTCTGCTTAACTCAAAAGAGCGGGCTGGGCTCTGGCAATTAGAAGTGGCGGTAACGAGGAATCAAAGGGAGGTCAGATCCGTGGATAAGATTACCTTTCTCACATTCTTCGCTTGTTCTGAAAATCATCCTGAATTAGTGTCAGAAGGAGGCTCCGTCACTTCTCCCTTTTGTCTTTCCAAGCCAGGGCTGCGGTGTTTCCCAAGACACTCATTAAAGATCATTATATTATTACAGGGCTGGCTTTAGTCACACAGACACCCCTCTCCGGCAATCAAGCCTGTCTGCTTTTAAGATGGCTTAATGTGTTTTTCATATTCTTTTTGCTCTCCCTGGCTTTTTTTCTTTTTCTTTTTCTTCTTTTTTTTTTTACACGGGGAACGATTGCGAAGAATGATATTTAGAAACCAGAGCGAGCAAAAAAAAACGCAACTCTGCTCTTGCAAATGGGATGGCTTCCATGCTAATTTGGTTCTGATCCTGCAGGATGGCTCGCGCAAATTCCAGTCCAGTGAAGAAAACTTACTGGCCTTTTCCATCATTCTCCCGGGGCTGGTCAGAAAGAACTGGATGTGGAGAACAGCAAGGTTTTACACCTAGGCAGGAGAAAACCAACGGTCCATGTTCAAACTTGGCAAAACCTGGCTCAAAACCAGTCACTGTGAGAGGGACCTTGGAGTCCTAGGACTCATGGACTTCAACTCCCAGAATTCCTGAGCCAACCATGCTGAGGGGAAAGGGAGAGGTTTCCAAGCTGAGCCATGCTGGCTCAGGAATTCTGGGAGTTGAAGTCCATGAGTCCTAAAAAAGCCAAGGTTGCCTACCCCTGTCCTAGGGGAAGATCACTTAAACGTGAGACAGCCGTGTGTGGCGGCAGCCAAAAAAAGCTAATTCAATCCTTGGTTGTATAAATAGAGGCATAGGATCAAAATCACGTGACGTGTTAGTCCCGCTTTATAAAGCCTTAGTAAGGCCACACCTGGAACACGGCATCCAGTTTTGATCACCACATTACAAAAAAGAGGTTGAGACTTTGGAAAAAGTGCAAAGGAAAGCAACTAGGATGATCCAAGGCCCGGAGACCAAAACATGTGAAGAACGGCTGCAGGAGTTGGGTTTGGCCAGTCTAGAGAAAAGAAGGACTGGGGGGGGGACGTGATAGCAACGTTCCAGTATTTGAGGGGCTGCTACAAAGAAGAGGGGGGGGGTTTCAACTTAAACACAATCTGAACTAGACTGTGTTGTTTCTGTGTCATATAATACATGCGGGTAGATGCATAATTCTGTATTTTTGTCATATTCGTGCAATGTACATTGGAGGCGGTGAGCCTCTTTTGACAACTGCATGCAACAAAATTTCATTTTAATGTATACAGTTGTGATTCCATTCTATTCTTCTTCTTCTCCGAAGCCCCCGAAGGCAGGACAAGAAGCAACGGATGGAAACTCATCCAGGAGAGAAGCAACCTGGAATTAAGGAGAAACCTCCTAACTGGGTGGACAATTAACCAAAGGAATAGAGGTTGCCTCCGGAAGTGGTGGTGGGGTGTTTCCAACACTGGCGGCTTTTAAGACCTCCAAGATCCCTTCCAGGTCTATTCTCTTCCAAAGTAGAATGTGTTGCCCATTGGCATGAATTTACCACAGTAGGAATCCTCTCCAGTTCTGCTACTGAAAACTGGTGGTGTGTCCTATCTTTCTGTAAAGATTGATGATACCAGCGTGTCACAGTTGCTGCTATGTACCGTAACTCCATTCCAAAGTGGTTGTCTTATTTTTCCCCCCTCACCATTAGTTCCAAGAAGTTCAAGAAGTTATTTTAGGAAGAGCTTTAGTTAGACCTGATGGAGGAGGAGGAGGAGGAGGAGGAATAGAATAAAAGACTTGGAAAGGACCTTGAACGTCTCCTAGTCCAACCCCAGACTGGTTGTCCAGCCTCTTCTTAAAAGCCTCCAGTGATGGAGCACACACAACTTCTGGAGGCAACGTCTGTTCCCCTGGTTAATTGTTCTCATTATCAGGAAGTTTCTCCTTAGTTCTAGGTTGCTTCTCTCCTTGGTGAGTTTCCATCCATTGCTTCTTGTCCTGCCTTCGGGCGCTTTGGAGAATAGCTTGACTCCCTCTTCTTTGGGGCCGCCCCTGAGATACTGGAAGACTGCTATCATCTCATTCCTAATCCTTATTTTTAGTCCTGCCTTAGTTCTAGTCCAGTTTATGACAATAACAATAACAGGGACCTTGGAGGTCTTCTAGTCCAACCCCCTGCCCAGGCAAGAAACCCTTTTGTTTTGTTTTGATTTCACTTTATTTCTATTTTAGTTTTATATTGTTTGACCTTATCTGAGGCTGGTCAATGACCGAAAATGAAATTATTAGCATTTATGCCACTTATGTCTTAAAGGTACCATCACAGGAGAGAGTTCATAGCTTTGTCAGTATATAAATAAGAAAAGGTCCTCATAGGTGACAGTTGTGGGAAAATGTTACAAGGAGTTGCGATGTTTTTAATCCATGGCCACACAAGAGCTGGCAATCAAGACAGTCCTGGTTTCCAAATGTGGATTTTATGAAACAATCCGATCAGATACTGTTGGAGAACATGAGTGTTAGTTTAGCCTGACATTCTCTTAATGAAGCTAATAGGAAAAGACAATCAAATCGAGGGCAGAGCGACACAATAAAACTGCGTTAATTCAAACCCACAGAGATGAGAAATCGTGCGATACGGAAGTCACAAACTTGTGACCCCTTGTATCACACGGAGCTTTTACAATCTCATTTCTACAATGCTATGCTAAAAAGAGAAGAACTTTTGGGGGGAAAGCTGTAGCAGTGTGTATGTGACAAGGCAGACTTTGGGCTTTGCAAGAACCGGAGGAGGGAATAAAATAAAGCCACGCGGAGGCCTCGCTTTGGCCTCTTCCGAAATAGAAATGTTATTTCTTTTCCAATCATGGTGGGAAAGAATTCTCCCATTTTTCTCAGGCCTTGCTCTGTGCTTGAAAATAAAGCTTTAGCAAAGTACTATGGATCCAATCATACTTTCAGGGTCTCGTATGTCTCTTTCCAAGATTTTGAAAACCGCCGTAACCGAGGATGTATAAAAATGGGCCTTGTGTTTTTGATCAGCGTCTCAATTTTCCAGCCTTAAGTCGGATAGTCAGCTGTCTGTATCAATTTGCATTTTAACAAAGCACAGAAATTTGTACGCAGTTTGTATACATTTCTGCTAACCTGGACATCTTTTCCCTATTTTGAAATCATGTCGTTTTTATGCATCCTGTTCTCCCCCCCACCCCCCAAGATAAAAAACATTGTGCCAATGAGTTGCAAATTGAATTGCAATAAGACGAACAACACAGGAAATTAGTGTAGATTTGCATTCCAGATTGCATGCAAATTCCTGCGTGCAATTTGGATGGGTTCGTGTTAAAATGTCAAATGAAGCTGCCCACACACCGCCATAGTTTTCTGGTGCGTGAACTTCCTGGCTTAGGAAGAAGTGTCCAAGATCCGGAGGGAAAGGAAACACAACTGTTTATATTTGAATTGGCGTAGACTTACACAACACAGAATAACAAGAGTTGGGAGGGACCTTGGAGGTCTTCTAGTCCAACCCCCTGCTCGAGCAGGAAACAAATGGTTGTCCAAACCATCTTAAAGGCCTCCAGTGTTGAAGCTCCCACAACGTCTGGTGGCAAGCTGTTCCACTGATTAATTGTTCTCACTGTCAGGAAGTTTCTCCTTAGTTCTCCAGGTTGTTTCTCTCCTTGATTAGTTTCCATCCGTTGCTTCTTGTCCTGCCTTCTGGTGCTTTGGCCCCAGACTGTGGCCACTACTGGGCTGAGATCTGTTCAGAATTGGGCCACTTGAGTGGCTGGCTGGAGTGCGCATGCAGCTCAACATGTGCAAGCAGCTGGCTGGTGGGTACTTGCGCACCTGCGCACCGACCCACTGCTGGTGTAAGGGCTGAGTGCGCATGCATTCCAGCCCACCATTCACAAGGCCCAATTCCCCTCTCCCCCCCCCCCAGGGGGTCCACCAAATGCAAAGGTTGGGGACCACTGCTTTGGAGAATAGGTTGACCCCCCTCTTCTTTGTGGCAGCCCCTCAAATATTGGAAGACTGCTATCATGTCCCACCTGCTCCTTCTTTTCATTAAACTAGACATCATCAATTCCTGCGATTCCGGTTCTTCATGTTTTAGCCTCCAGTCCCCGAATCCTCTTTGTTGCTCTTCTCTGCACTCTTTCTTTTATATTTATATATAATATTTTATTAGTTTGCTACATTTACAATTCATAAGCGCTTGCTAAACGAACGCGTTGTCTGGGTCCGTTTGTTTTACTTAATAATACATACTAAATCCCGACCTTCGCTCCTTCCGACGCGATCTAAAAACACATCTATTTAAGCAATCCGGTCTGGTCTGACGGGTTTAATTTTAATTGTGGTTTTAATTTATCTTCTACATTTGGGCAGTAGGGCTTAATTTATTTTCAATTTTCTGTATTTCTGCATTTTGACATTTATGTCCCTGTTCACCGCCCTGAGTCCTTAGGGAGAAGGGCGGTATACAAATCAAATCAAATCAAATCAAATCAAACAAATAAATAAATAAATAAATAAATAAATAAATAAATAAATAAATAAATAAATAAATAAATTCCTAATCTCTGCCCCATTTTCCCAGCCCTTGATAAAATACATCCCATATTGGAAAATATTGTGTCTCTTCTTTTCCTTTAATCTTCAGTATAAGTCTGTCCATTTCTGCACAGTCCAGTATTTTCTTCTCTTTTTTTATTTTTCCCCCCTACAATTTAGTAGTACTTACTCAACAATGTGTTGTCTGAGTTTATCGTTCACTAATATGAATTTAATTCTTAGTCCTTTCTTCTTTTCTCCAGCCATTGATAAAAGAAGTCCCGAGTCTGATAGTTATTCTGTTTCTTCTTTTTCTTTCAACCTCGTAGTAAGTCTGTCCGTTTCCGCACATTCTAGTATTTTTAAAAAAAATATTTCTTCCTCTGATGGTGTTTCTTCCTTTTTCTAATATTGTGCGAATAGTCTCTGCACTCTTTCTAGAGTCTCAACATCTTTATATATATATGTATATATCCTGGCAACCCAAAACCGGAGGCAGTCTTCCAAGGGTGGCCTTACCGAGGCCTTGTAAAGCGGTATTAAAGTAGTATTAAAATCGGTTTTGTGATACTCATGGAAGGCATAGATGACCTAGGCCAGGGGTAGGCCACCTTGGCTCTTTTATGACTTGTGGACTTCAACTCCCAGAATTCCTGCCTACCCCTGGCCTAGGCCACTTTATGACTCCTGGACTTCAACTCCCAGAATTCCTGAGCCAGCCACGCTGAGGGGAAAGGGAGAAGTTTCCAAGCTGAGCCATGCTGGCTCAGGAATTCTGGGAGTTGAAGTCCACCAGTCATAAAAGAGCCGAGGTTGCCTACCCCTGACCTAGGTGTTCCTAAGTTGAGCGAGAAATTTCCTAACGATTTTGTCAGAAGGATGGAGTGCCAATCCCTGGCGGCTTCTACTATAGGTAGTGTTTCTTTCCAGGGTCACAGGGAAAGTGAGTAGCGAATGGATTGCTTTGATGGGCATCAGCTGGAGGAAAAGAACATGTCCTCAGCCCATAGAGCAAGTTTCCCAGGGTCCCTGATGCGAGGTGACATGGAAATTATGCTTGCATTTTTGTTTCCTGGTTGTCGCGAAACTCACCCTGACAGTTCCTTACCACCAGGCAGCAGATCTTCCCTCTTACCTCCTCGGTGTAGGAGAGATACTAGTCTGTTAGTTCTCCATCTCTCTTTCTTCTGAGCGATTTCAGATGACAGATGTCAGGACCAGCTCACTTTTCCCTTGAATGTTTCTGTCACCGCTTGCCTTGAGCCCCGATTCTGACCTTTACTTAGACGAAATAAAGTAGTGGGGAAGAAGCAAATCCCAGATTTGCAACAAGCTTAGAGCAAAAGTCATGCCAGACTCTTTCTTACTCTCTTCCACCTGCGTCAGAAAACCTAGATTAGACCTTCGCGTAGAAGGCTGGACTGCTTTAGGCTTTACTGGTCCAGAGAGACATCACTTATTAATAAAGACTTATTAAATTTTTATCCATTTTTACAACCCACTGGAAGTGCTTCCTGTGAATCCATATCGCGTTCATTGTCATTGAAAATGTTAATTGAGTCAAAGTTAGATTTAATTTAGTTCTAAATGGGCCCTTGGGAAGACACTTTGAGGAAGAGCGCAAGGCGGAAAGATCACATCAAGTGTTCTGGGAAAATCCTCGCAACCCAAAAAAAATTGTTTTTCTTTTCCCAGTCCAAAGAACGAATATTCTACGCATCCAGGGATGACTTTGAGTTAAGAACAGACTTGTAACTCTGGGATTGTGCAGGATTGGTGTCCGTAAGGATGGTGGGGTAGTTTATGCAGCCTTGTAATCAACGCGTCATTAATCGACACAAGCTCTGAGGCCGCAGTATTTCTTTCACAATTTCCTCAAACCATACGGCCTATTTTATTTCCTAATATGCCATTGGTATCTTTAGAGCAGGGGTCTTCAAACTTCACTCCTTTTATGACTTGTGGACTTCAACTCCCAAAATTCCTCAGTGCCTGGCTGAGGGAATTCTGGGAGTTGAAGTCCACAAGTCATAAAAGGGCCAAGTTTGAAGACCCCTGCTTTAGAGTGAAGGAACCTATTACAACATGGACTTACAGGCTGGAAGGGACCTCAGAAGCCTTCTACTCCAACCATCTGGTCAAGGCAGGAGACTTCATACCATCCTGGTTAAATAGTTGTCTAGTCTATTTTTGAAAACCTCCATTGATGAAGGACCCACAATTCTGGGAGGCAAGCCATTCCATTTATTAATTCCAATTCCAATTCCATTCCATTTATTAATTCACAATTAAGAAGACATATTCCAGATATGTTTTCCATTCTGAAAGGAAGCTTTCTTCTTACACATTGCTGAGAAACCCAGTTTTTTTGGGTGGTTGTTGTTGTTTTTTTTTTTTTTAAAAGGAAAGAGAGGACAAAACCTGATTTGCAGCAACTTTTAATCTGTAATTTTTAATGTAGAGCATGAAAAGGGAGCGCAAGAGGGCAGAAGAAGAGAACTGGAACTGCCACATGAAATCACAGGAATCACCCAGGGGTTCTGCTCTTTGTTGTGCGATTTTTCTTGCCTGCTCTTGCACAAAAGGCATCTGTGGCATTAGATGTCATTGTTGCGGTTCCGACAGATGAAACTCTTCGAAAGAACTTTGAGGCTTTGTTTACCTTAAAGGATCTTTTATTCGAGTAGCATAATATCGGCACTACATAATCGAAGCAAAAAACTGAATTTCCCTCCCCTGGGCACCTAGTATCAAAGTACAATTCCCTCCTTCAATTAACAGTCATAAATCACATTCCCTAATTAGCTTGAAGCACGGGCTTCCTCCCCAGCTCTCCAGCCCGCCAATTCTTTATCAGCTCTGGGCTCAGTAACCTTGATTCTCATGCTACGTTTAGTGTTGTTATGTCTATCTGGACTCTCATTCACATCCCCCTCTCCCAGCATCATCTAAGTCTAAAAACGAAAGGTTAAAAAATGGCTACATTTCCATCTGTTGTCAATGCAAAAAACATCCGACGTTAGCAGCGTTGACAATCATGGTTTCTGCTGTGGAATTAACAGCATTCTTGTTTTTTTCTAAACTCAAATTGTTTTCCGTTGTCCCTACAGTACAACAAACTACAGGAAGTTCTCAACTTACAACAGTTTGTTTAGTACTGTTCAAAAGTTACAACGGCGCTGAAAAAAAAGACACTTTGGACCACTGATCACACTTACGACAGTTGCAGCATCCCCGTGTTGACGTGATTTACGTTCAAAGGCTTGACAACTGGTTCATATTTATGATGGTCGCAGCGTCCCAGGGTCATGCGAGCAAAGTTCAGGCGCATAGCGACCAACTCATATTTATGATGGTTGCACAGTATCTCAGTTTGTGTATTTGTGTGTGTGTGTGTGTGTGTGTGTGTGAGTCACACAAACGCCTTTTGTGACTTTCTGATAAGCAAAGTCAACGAGGAAGACAGATTCATTTAATAACCGTGTTACTCATTTAACAACTGCAGGGATCTGCTTCACAGATGTGGCAAGGAAAGTCGCAAAACGGGGCAAAGCTGACTTAATAAACGGTTCGCTTAGCAACAGAAATTTCTGCTGCAAAAGTTGAGGACTTGCCTGTACATTCCCAGTTTACAGATTTCAATGCCAGCTGGTATCAACCACTTGACTTTTCACCTGCTGTCAGAATTTCAGTAGCAAGGAATTATTATATTTAATTTCCTGATTAATTATGATTTTAGGTAAAACCACATGCTCTGGATAACCTAACAGCTCCCGCTTAAAAAAAAAAGGCAGGAATATATTTGTGTTGTATTATAATAAAAATAATAGAGGTTAGGATTTTGCGTCCCAAATCAGAACTCTTCCAACGTTTTTTCCCCCCTTTGTTTGTTTCTGATCTGTTTCAACATCTGGTAGAAGAACGAATGTGAGATTAAAGGTATGTTTCCAGGCCCTCTCGTGTGTCAGACAAGCAACTCTGGGGAAAAAAAAACCACGGGAATTTCAGATGGGTTTTGGCAACATCCAGGGACTTTTCTGCAGTTCTGCTGAAGTTTTTATTCACTTTGGGCAGAAATGTCATAGACCGTTAAATTTAGACTGTATACGCTGGTAACTGAGTTGGAGTATAATGGGAACTTTTATGAAAGGTATGCGGGGAAATCCTATTTTATTTCAAGTTTCATTGGACAGTGTAATATATTCAAGGGGAATAGCATTGTATATGAGCAGGAACTGTTCAGATTCAAAGATCCGGAAATCCAGACGGTCTTACCATTAGGGACTAGGAGGGGAACACAGCTTCTTGATGGATTAATTTGTTGATGCTGGTTGATCAGCTGGTTAATCAGCTGGTGGATACTGAGGTTGGGAGGAGAGCAGAAAATGGAGGCCTTATCATTGAGTCTATGCTGTTCCTCAAAATAAAATTCATTTGGCTTTTTTGCACTGAATGGGAAATGGGAAGAGCCAATGTTTTTCTTTCATCTCAAGAGACCATTTAACATCTCTAGCCAATAATCCCCTTTAGTATCCCAGCTCCAACACATGGTGCTACTTCTTAGCTTTGAAAGCTTTCAAAATAAATTAGGGAGCTTGACACAGAACAGGGGGTAGGCTGTTCTATGTCATTCCTGGCTGGCTCAGGAATTCTGGGAGTTGAAGTCCATGAGTCATAAAAGAGCCGAGGTTGCCTACCCCTGACATAGAATCATTCCCTTCATGGGTATTAAAGCCATCAGGCAATATCCCACTGAAGAATTGATGCTAGGAGAAGGAAATGTTACTGAAATGTTTGTGGAGATTCTCGGTCATCCAGGTCGTAGTTATCCCAAAGGTGCTTTTTCTGGAGGCAACTGGACTTTTTTGTTTTTCTTTTGAAAACGTTTCGCTTCTGATCCAGGAAGCTTCTTCAGCTCTGACTGGATGGTGGGGAAGGGAAGGATTTATACTCCTTGCAGACCGCTGGTTGTTTGCATCCTTTTAGAGAGTCGTTGAGGCCACTTGGAGGTTTACCAGTGTCATCAGGGTCAGCTGAGTGGTGCAAATGGGTGTGGAGCCTTCTTGGAACAACACGATCCTTTCAGCTGTTCCAAGAAGACTCCACACCCACAACTAAGCACCCACAATTTCTGAAGGCAACTTCTGTTCCTCTCCTGGAGGCAAGCAGTTCCTCTGGTTAATTGTCCTCACTGTTAGGAGGTTTCTCCTTAATTCCAGGTTCCTTCTCTCCTTGGTTAGTTTCCATCCATTGTTTCTTGTCTCGCCTTCTGGTGCTTTGGAGAAGAGCTTGATCTCTTCTGCTTTGCAGCAGCTCCTCAAATGTTGGAATATTGTTATCATGTCAGCCATAGTCTTTCTTTTCTCTAGACTGGCCATACCCAGTTTTTGTCATTGTTCTTCATATGTTTTAGCCTCCAGGACTTTAATCATCTTAGTTGCTCTTCTCTGCACTTCTTCCAAAGTCTCGACTTCTTTTTCGTAACGTGGTGACCAAAACCGGATGCTGTATTCCATCCATGGTCCTACTAAGGCTTTATAAAGCGGTATTAATACTTCGCATGATCCTGATCCTATCCTTCTGTTTATACAACCCAGGATTGTATTAGCTTTTTTGGCTGCTGCTTCACACGGCTGGCTCACGGTCAAGCGATCGTCCACTACGACTCCAAGGTCCCTCTCACAGTGGCTGTTTTTGAGCCAAGTCTCGCCCAGTCTGTACTTGGACCTTTGGTTTTTCCTGCTTAGGTGGAAAACCTTGCTTTTCTTCTTGGATGATGGTCAAAAGAGGCTGCTTATGCAACACACGCTGCAAAATTTCTCATTCTCTTAGCCATTCGGCTGTGTTTTAGATAATTATATTAGCCAGAAATATAATTTCTGTTCTAAAGGAGGGTTCAGGAAAATAGTGGGGTTTTTTTCCCCCCCAAGGGCAGCGAATGAGTTCATGGGAGAAGCGATATTTGAGTCGAGAACTTTTTGATCTGCTGTTTAAATGCTTGGCTGTCTCTGATTCTTTGAAGGTTGTATCCTCTTTCACCTCGGAAAAACTTGCGTCCCATCTGCTCAAAGCTGCTTTGGGAAGTTTCCCCTTTTCCAACTCCTGCGTAGGAACCCCTGCCAAGGTTCCCCCATCGGAGCAGCTCTTCAAATGAAATCCCTTTGACCTCTCCGCATCTGTTTGCATCACAATCATTTTGTGAGGGTGCCAAAAGCACATTTAAAAAAAAAAAAGAACTGGCCGGCATGCAGGCAAACATAGGCTGGATGTACCATCTTTGGCAATGCGGTGTTTTAATTCTTCCTCTCCTCAAGAGCATTCCTCTTCTCTCTCTCTCTCTCTCTCTCTTCATTTCAGTCTATGTGTGTGCATTTAATAATAATGAAAGTAATCTGTGGCAGACCGCTGTTGAAACTACAAAGCATCTAGAGAAAGCATGCTAAAAACACCTGGCAGAACTCATCACACCAGCTATTAGGAAGAGAAGAGCAACTAAGAAGATCCAAGGCCTGGAGACTCAAACATACGAAGAACGGCTGCAGGACTTGGCTAGTCTAAAGAAAAGAAGAAATAAGGGAGACTTGATAGAAGTCTTCCAGTATTTGAGGGGCTGCCACCAAGAAGAGGGGGGTCGAACTATTCTCCAAAGCACCTGAAAGCAGGACAAGAAACAACATATGGAAACTAATCAAGGAGAGAAGCAACCTGGAATTAAGGAGAAACTTCCTAACAGGGAGGACAATTAACCAATGGAACAGCTGGCCACCAGAAATCGTGGGCACTCCAACACTGGAGGTTTTCAAGAAGAGATTGGACCACCTTTAGTCTGAAATGGTATGAGGTCTCCTGCTTGAGGAGAGGGTTGGGCTAGAAGACCTCCAAGGCCCCTTCCACCTCTGTTATTCTGTATTCTTTTAGTCATATTACCTATTAACTCATACCATTTGTCCTCTTCATCCCCCCCCAACCCATATAGATATACAAATTCATGTTTATTTTCAAGGAATTTGGACGTGGTAGCAGATGCATCCGTATATTAAACTTTCGTAGCAACCAAGAGAAAACACATACAGTTCTCAGCTTCCAGCAAGCACGGATTCCTCCCATCACATCCCGTTATAATTTAGAGTCCTGCTTTTCCTGATTTCCTGCCAATTCTTCTGGAAGAGACGGATTGCCACTGGCATAACTTTTAAAGCCCTTGGCCGCATTTCATTGGGTATGTGTGTGAAATGGCCCCTTTTCTTTGGTGTCACGTTCATAAGTAACTCGCCACTTCCGTGTGAGTGTTACCGGTGTAATGTTTGTGTTAGCGATGGTATCAGTGCAAATGGCAGCCATTTGTTATTTTGAAGAAACCTCTTGGTTCGGATTTATTTTTCGGCGGGGGGAAAAATGATACGGGCAGTACCCATCCATCCTTTAGAGTACTTTCTTTCTGTTAGAGATCAAATCGCCGTTGTATCATTGCCATTAATCATCGTGGCTAGATTCTTCTGGCTTAGAGTTTATTTTTCACTCATGGACTGCTGCCGGCTCGGCTATCCCATAATAATGCAATGTAGGGGAAAGTGAGGCCGGTTTTCGGTTGACCTGTTAGCGTTTTGTAAGGTCTCTCTTTTTCTTTCTCTTGCAAATGTAGTTTATTTCTTTGTTTGTTTTTAAATTTATTGTTTCGTCATAGAAAATAAACTCCCCAAAGAGTAAAGCAAAGAAACAAAAATGAAGCAAAACAAAAACATACATTTGCAACCTCCAGGAGCTGTGATTGCTCCAACACTACATAGGAAGAAAAAGCAATTAACAGGTTAAGCTAAACATTTTGCTAATCTTCAAATCCCTCTGTTAACCATCTTTTATTGTATTTAGTGTTTAGAAAGTCCACAGGCAGTTTCCGGTCTCTTATAAAACTGTCCAGTCCGTTATCTCTAATCAAAGCAGTTAATTTCACCATCCCTGCTAAGTTCAAAATTTCAATTTCAAAATCCGTTGTTCAACAGTCGGCATCCTTGGCAAGTAAAGGAAGGAATAGCATCCCGAATGGTTTCTCAATTGTCTTGTCCATCATACTTCAAAGGAAAGCTTCAGGTTTCATTAATCTCTCTATCTTTAATATATTTTTTGCATTGTCATTGTTATGTTTATCCAGTATGTTTTCACATATTTGCAAGACCGCCCCGTGTGATAAAGAGAGCCAGGAATTTGACTACATTTCCAGCACTTGTTAGAAGTCCCTTTATTCATTTCATCCAGCCTATCTGGGGTCAAGTACCAACGACACATCCTTTCATAAAAGTTTTCTTTCAAACTATAACTTAATGTAAATTTTAATCCCTTCATCCATACATTCTCCCATTTATCTAGCGTGATATTACACCCAATTTTTTTTGCCCATTTTACCACGCACTCTTTAACATATTCATCTTCTAGATTCCTCTCGAGTAGCATTTTATATACTTTAGAAATCAAGTGGTCATCTCCATACATTAACATAAATTAACATTCAGTTTAGACCTAGTTCCTGTGAAAACACAACTTTTTTTTTAAAATCAAGTTTAAATCTTTCAAAAATTCTATAACAATTAAACCAACCACAAGGAAATCCTCCACTTACTAGTTATTCTCTTGTCTTTATCTTGATTCCCTCCTTTTCAAATATCAATAGGTCTCGACAGGTCATCCATTTACATTTTAAAATTTACTTATTTGTTTATGAAATTTACTTGCTGCTCATCTTGTATCCAGTGACTCTGGGATTAATTAGATGCAGCAAAGAGCCACTCTCCCACTTTACTCTGTAACTTTGTCTTTTGATCTTGCTCTCCTTCCTGGAGAAAGTCAGAGAGAGAGAGGGAGGGAGGGAGGAAAAGAAAGAGAGACAATGGAAGGAGGGAGGAAAAAGAGAAAAAGAAAGAAAAAGGAAGAAAGAGACAATGGACGGAGGGAGGGAAAAGAGAAAGAAAGAAAGATTGGAAGGGGGGAGGGGAGGGAGGGAGGAAGGAAGGAGAAGAAAAAGAAAGAAAGAAAGAAAGAAAGGAGGGAGAGAGGGAGGGAGGGAGATAGAGGGAGGGGAAGGAAGGAAGAAGAAAGGGAGGGAGGGAAAAGTAAGGAAGGAAAGAAGGAAAGAAGGAGGATCGGAAGGAAGGAAGGAGGGAAGGAGAAGAAAATAATAGTAATAATAATAATAATAATAATAATAATAATAATAATAATAATAATAATAATAATAATAATAATAATAATAATAATAATAATGATAATAACAACAACAACAACAACAACAACAACAATAATACAGACAGATGTTGGGTAAAGGCAACATAACAATGTAAAAAAATTATTTGGTGGAGCAGTTATAGATAGCCACCAGCAGAGGGCGCCCGAACCTTAGGAATGAGCGGGTTGCTTTGCAAGGGAACTGCTTCCTATAAACCACTTCCAGCACTATAAAACAGAGGTTGATCATTATTTATCTAAATGTGCCCATCAGCGGTTTGCAGACTTCGGCTTTGCTCTGCCTGCCTCCCTCCCTCTGTGGGTCAATTTAAGGCTGAGCCAACGAAACATTTCAGGGAAGCTTTTTCTAGGTGTGAAGGGTTACCTTCCTCGGCCTGTCTCTCTCCAGTGTGTTCAGGACCAGGGAGCAAAATGTATTTCGAGTGACAGTTGAGCAGGAGGGCAGGAAGAGTGGAGTTCCCACTCCAAATTAGCTTAATGATGTCCTTGTGTAATGAGAGAGGCCGGGTGTGTTGGGGGGGGGGGTGGAATAGAGCCCAACCTCAGCAGTAACACGTAACTGGGATCTGGGCAAGAGCACTTAGGAACATGAAGGCTTCTTTTTAATTCTGAAAACAATAATGATGATGATGATGACGGTGATGAAGGAGGAGGAGGAGGAGGAGGAGGAGGAGGAGGAGGAGGAGGAAGAGGAAGGGACCTTGGAGGTCTTCTAGTCCAAACCCCTGCTCGGGCAGGAAACCAATTAAATTTAATTTCAATTTCATTTTAACTTTTCTATGTAAAGCTTTTACTGCCCTGTACACCGCCCTGAGTCCTTCGGGAGAAGGGCGGTATAGAAATTCAATTATAAATAAACAAATAAATAAATATATCATTTTAGCCAAATGGTTATCCAGTCCCTTCTTAAAAACTTCCACGGTTGGAGCATCCACAACTTCTGGAGGCAGATTGAATATCAGTTACAACCTTCTAGAAAATATTGCATGATCACAAGTCTCTATGAGGCCCCCAAACCCTTATCAAACTACTCTTCGATAAATCAGGCCTATTTTTTTTTTTCATAACGCCACGTATGATCTGTGGATGAATAGCATACATCTACCTCATAAACTTCAATTCCTTCTCTCTGCAAGCGGCTTTAGATTAGATACTGTTGATCTACGTTGGAAAGCAAAGCAACAATGGAAAATTTATCTCCTCTAAGCACAATTTCCAAGTTTAAAGGTAGTTGGATAGGAAAAGGGAGATAGATAGATAGATAGATAGATAGATAGATAGATAGATAGATAGATAGATAGATAGATAGATAGATAGATAGACAGATGATAGACAGATGATAGATAGATAGATAGATACATACATACATAGATAGATACATAGATAGATAGATGATAGACAGACAGATGATAGACAGATGATAGATAGATGATAGATGATAGAGATAGATAGATAGATAGATAGATAGATAGACAGATGATAGATAGAGATAGATAGATAGATAGATAGATAGATAGATAGATAGATAGATAGATAGATAGATAGATAGATAGATAGATAGATAGATAGATGATAGATATAGATATAAATTATAGATAAAAGTCTAGGTTAATTTGCAACTATAAATCCTAAACATTTTCCTTAAAAACGCATATCCTAAATCTTACATGATTCTAAACAAAACTGTCTTTGCTTGATAAGAAAATGAGTAGCTAACATTTAGTTAGCAGAAATTATTCTGAGAGAGAAATTGTTTGTCCCTATAAACAATTTATGTCGACTGCTGTGGGTACGACACCACCAATTTTCTTAGGGGATGAATAAACAATTCTGTTCTGGAAATAAGCCATATTTCAGATACAGACTTCAGATACAAAAAATATTTTATTTTATTTTTTTAAAATTGCTGTAGGCAATTGGTCACACACAGAGTGAAATTATTTTGGTGGGCTGAATTTTCTAGAATCTGTTTGGCTGGGAAATAAATTACCTTGAGTTCGGTTTTATTGTGATTTTATTAGTACATCTTTATTCCATGATATGTGCATTTTTCTGGATTCTACAATGCGCATCTGCAATTAAAAATGCATGCAAAAAATGAATCCAGTTTAGTGAAAATTAATTAAATTGGGGCAGTCTGCTTAACAAAAATGTACGCGTTTAAAGATGTAAGCACAAAACCATGCGGGGGTTTTTTTTCATGCTGATTTTTTTTTTAAAAAAAAAGATGACTTCACAAGTTAGCAAAATAAGTTTAAGGTCAGAAAAATGAGAACATGAGTAAAAAGTTACTAGTCTTAAAAATAATGGTGTAGGCCTACATGATTTATTCTAGTCTGTAGATTAATAAACCAAGGTCCCTTCCAGCCCTGTGATTGTATAAACTGGATAATTTAGTTTATTTTGCTAACCCACTGTCACATGGTACCAACAAAAAATAGAGAGAGAGTTCACAGTTTATAGAATACTATCTTTTTGTTCTTTCTTACTATAACGCTAAGAGTTTACAGCTGAGAAGCATATCAATAGTTTTTATTTATGTATGAAAGAGAGAGAGAGAGAGAGAAAGAAAGAGGGAAGAAGAAAGAAAGAAAGGAAGGAGAGAGAGAGAGAGAGAGAGAGAGAGAGAGAGAGAGAGAGAGAGAGAGAGAGAGAGAAATTTATGTGACTACCCAACTCACTCTGGGCAGCTTAGAAAGATAAAACATATCAAACAATAAAAAGGAGGAAGGAGGAGGAGGAGGACTGTGGGATGCTTGGTTCTCTCTGAGCTTGCTTGTTTTCTTGGTCTGCCCTAACTAGGTAACCTCATCAGGGATAGAAGGAGCTGGGATTTGCAGACAGGAGGAGGAGGAGGAGGACTGTGGGGTCCCTGGTGCGCTCTGAGCTTGCTGGTTTTCTTGCAGACGTTTCATGACCCAAACTAGGTAACGTCATCAGTGCTAGCACTGATGACGTTACCTAGTTTGGGTGATGAAACGTCTGCAAGAAGACCACCAACCTCAGAGAGCACCAAGGACCCCACAGTCTTCTTCTTCTTCTTCTTCTTCTTCTTCTTCTTCTTCTTCTTCTTCTTCTTCTTCTTCTTCTTCTTCTTCTTCTTCTTCTTCTTCTTCTTCTTCTTCTTCTTCTTCTTCTTCTCCTCCTCCTTCTCCTTCTTCTTCTCCTTCTCCTTCTCCTTCTCCTTCTCCTTCTCCTTCTCCTTCTCCTTCTCCTTCTCCTTCTCCTTCTCCTTCTCCTTCTCCTTCTCCTTCTCCTTCTTTCTTCTTCTTCTTCTTCTCCTCCTCCTCCTCCTCCTCCTCCTCCTCCTCCTCCTCCTCCTCCTCCTCCTCCTCCTCCTCGTCCTCCTCTCTGCAAACCCTACTTCCTTCTAGCACTGATGACGTTACCTAGTTTGGGTCATGAAACGTCTGCAAGAAGACCACCAACCTCAGAGAGCACCAAGGAGCCCTCGCGTCCACCTTGAGCTACCCATAATCTCCTCCACAGTCTATGTTTTTTGACCGATTAGATGGCTTAACTTTAAAAAAAAACAACAAAAACCCACATTTCCCAGTCTTGCTTTTAGCCCGATGGTCTTTCTGACGATATCTGACAGACTTCCATCCAACCGTCAACCAGGTTTGGACTCGTTAAGCTACTTCAGTGGGATTTTCAGGACGGGCAAGCGATTGATTGCCGTCTGCTGTGACTAAACAGGTCGAAGTTGTCGTGATGCAATTGTTTTTCAGAAAGTGTGAAATGTCACGATTGTGTTAACTCCTGGAAGGTGAGCTGAACCTATGTTTGAAAGAAGCCCCGCTAATTAGTGGCAGTTTCCTAGATCACGATGGGAATCCGTTTTCCAGAAGTGTGTTCTGACAAGCAGGCCTTCAGAATAGACAAGCTGGCAAAACCCTTGTTCACAGCCTTCGTTCTTCATTTTTAAGGTCTACTTCAGGTGTAATTTGAGCACCCTGTGTGAAGTATTCCTTAGGTTCTACTGAGTAACTGAAGACCACATTGAATTAGTCATTTAGTCATTTATTTTTATTTATTTTTATTACATTTATATCCCGCCCTTCTCCAAAGACTCAGGGCGGCTTACAAGCTTAGCAGTAGCCTTCATTCTATGCATATGCCTGCTTGTTAGGGCTTTCACACACACCCCAAGCGGCATTATTACAAAGTCAGCTTATTGTCCCCAACAATCTGGGTCCTCATTTTACCTACCTGGGAAGGATGGAAGGCTGAGTCAACCTTGAGCCTGGTGGGACTCGAACCTGCACTAATTGCAGGCAGCTGGTGTTACTTAAGGAGGCATCAGCCCACTGCTCCACCAAGGCTATTAAAAAATAATAGTAATGAAAGTAGAGACTGGGTGCAAGGTGGGTGCAATCTCCTTTTTCAAAACAACACAAATCTTCCCTTAATTTAGAGCCACTGGGAATTGTACAACTCAGGGGTCCCCAGTCCCCGGTCTGTGGACCGGTACCAGTCTGTGGCATGTCAGCAACTGGTCCACATAAACAAGCAAAGCCCCATCCGTGCAGTGAAGGCAGCACACAAAACTACGCACCCTCCGGTCCACGGAAAAACCTCTCTCCACGGAACCGGTCTGTGGTGCCCAAAAGGTATGGGAACTCTGGTATAACCCTATCCTGTAATTGTGGTTTTGGGAAGGGATAGCAATGATGAACAAAAGGGTACATAATTCTCTCCTAATTAAACTTCGGGGGCTACGTATGCATTTGTCTGGTCTGTGACAATCAGCTGGTGGAGCAAGCGGAGGGCAATATTTAACATCTTCCCATTAAACAATTAATCTCACTCTTCCTTCATCATCCTAGCCCTGGTCTATCCACTGCAGGATGAAGGCCTCTTCTGCACGTTTCCAACCATTGCAGTCCTGAGCTTTCTTTGGCCAGCTGGGCCCACCAAACGTGCTGATGTCGTTGCTCTGTCTTGTTTTAGGTCTCTTTCATGGACCCTTTTGATCCAGTGGGATCTGTTCTGTGATGGCCTTGGTCCACCTGCCCTTGGTTCTTCTTGATGTGTGGCCAGCCCGTTTCCACTTTTTTACTCTCTTGATGGCATCGTAGACTTTCGTTTGTTGTCTCCTCCATGTGCAGGTCTTTCTATCTTGCCTTGCGATGCTGAGCATATCTCCCTCCGTGGCTCTTGATGCCACTCATAGCTTTTGGGTCGGCGGTGAGGTTTCCATGTTTCGCTGGTGTATGTTGTTCGCTTGCAGATGTTTCATTACCAAACACGGGAACATCATCAGTGCTAGGAGGAGGAGGAGGAGGAGGAGGAGGAGGAGGAGGAGGAGGAGGAGGAGGAGGAGGAGGACAATGACTGTGGGGTCTTTGTTGCTCCGTGAGCTTGGTGGTTTTCTTGCAGATGTCTCGTTACCAAACTAGGTAACATCATCAGTGCTAATGTTGGTAGTGATTAGGCTAGTACTGATGACCTCACCTAGTTTGGGTCATGAAACATCTGGAAGAAGACCACCAAGCTCAGAGAGCACCAAGGACCCCTCATGTCAACCCTATGTCAACTATAGCTATAGTTGGAGAACTATCCGACTTCCCATCCTAGCTTATCGTGCTTTCAAACTATTGCCACCCCACTCCCCAGAAAGTATATATAGATCTTTTCATTCATCTAAAAAGAATCTTTAGCTTTATATCTAAAATGCCATCAGTGTATGTGGTACTTTCCTGGAAAAAAAGATAGAATTTACTTCCTGGCACAAAGGGAAGACATAAAAGTGAGCAAAAAGAAGGAGAGAAATTGAGAAGGAAGGAAGGAAGGAAGGAAGGAAGGAAGGAAGGAAGGAAGGAAGGAAGGAAGGAAGGAAGAAGGGAGGGGAGGGAGGGAGGGAGGAAGAAAAAGAAGGAAAAAGGAAAGAAAGAAAGAAAAAGAAAGAAAGAAAGAGAAAGAAAGAGAAGAATTAGGTGTGCAGAGATCATTTTGCCATTCATCAAGATCATCATCATCATCAATAAAAAAAAATAAAGTTGGAAGGGACCTTGGAGGTCATTTAGTCCAACCCCCTGCTCAGGCAGGAAACTTCTTAAAAACTTCCAGTGTTGGAGCATTCACCGCTTCTGGAGGCAGGGGCTTCCATTTCTGCCATAAGTATTTCACTCCAGGTGTAGGAGGAGGAGGTCAAGTAAGACTTGGGAATATCTTACACTAATTATATTCTTGATGCTAATTGTAGAAGATGGCCAGTTGTTCAAGCGACACCTTCTCTACCGATTCCTGGAGGTCCTGACACACGTTGTAGGATCTGACAGCCTCTGTTTATTGTACGAGTCTTCTTTGGAAAGTAAAGAAAAAACAACAACAACAACAGCAAAACAACAACCCCCAAATAATAAGGATCACGTTGTTGCTTAGATGTCTAGCAGTTTACGTTCATTAGATCCCGTAATTTGCTTTAATTACATTTAGGCTGAAATGAAAGCAGGCAGGAAAAAAACAACATCTGAAATTAATTTCTTTAGTGTGAACTGAGAAAACAGGTCCTTAATTAGTTCGTCACTGAAACTACTGCACAATTAGTTCATAGGATAATTTGTAAAGAACAAACAACGATAACAAAAAACCTGCTGGAAGCCATTTCGGAGGACGAAAAAAAGAGCAACCCATCGCCCACCCGGCAGTAATTTAAGTTTTCGGTTACGCCCACCAGTTTTTTGATGGACTTCCAGTTGTGTTGGCTTCCCTATCTGATAAGAGCTTGCTTTCAGGCTCTGCGCAAAGGAGACGACGCCAAGCAATAACTAAGCTGCGAGGTGTTATGGAGGGACCACAAGTTTTAACAGACTGAACCGGGAACAGGAGGCCGGGGCTGAAGGAGAAGTTCAGAAAGCACAGCTTGGGGGGTACACCAGGAAATATTGAGCAAGGGGCTTCACATGTTATGACTCAGGGCCAGCCGGTGGGTCCGGCAGCCGGTTCAGATGTATCGGATGACTCAGATGAGGGGGAGGAGGAGGGTGTGGAAGACGAACCGGCTGATGATGGCTTGGAGGCTTCGCAGAGCCCTCAGCCGGGGCCCTCTTCTCAGCTGCGTGAGCCCGATAGTGCGGAGGATGATGACTCACAGCTGGCCCTGTTCAAGGACGCCCGACGCAGGAGGCAGTCGAGCAGGAACAAACAAAGAAAGGCTGTGGGACTCCTCGGGAGGAGGCACAGGGAGACCACGCCCTGAACTCTAAATAAAAGGAGTGTTTGGGGAGGGGCTGGTTGCTGAAAGCAACCCTTCCGCTTGAGTATTCAAGTTCCTGTGTTTCTTGTTCTGTTGTTTTGCTTGTGAATTAAACTTGGCAGACGCTTTGCAACCTCAGACGCTCTCCAGTCTCTACTGCTTGAACAGGGGTTTGCCTTATTACAAGGCCGGTAGTTGGCTGGTTCAGAACATCACAGCACAACCTGTTGTGATTCAGGGTCAGCCTGTGGGTTCGGCAGTTGGGTCGGACGACTCAGAGGAGGAGGGGGGTGTTGAAGACCTTGCTGATGATAGCCCTCAGGCAGGCCCCTCCCACTTGGTCACCATGGAGACCCAGCTGTGTGAGCCTGACAGTGTGGATGAAGATGACCCACAGCTGGCCCTGTTCAAGGACGCCCAACGCAGGAGGCAGTCAAGTAGGAGTAAACAGAGGAAGGCAATGGGGCTTCTCGGAAGGAGGGAGAGAGAAGCCACGCCCTGAACTCTTTATAAAGGACTTGTGTGGGGAGGGCTGGTTTGCTGAAAGCAACCGCTCAGATAGTGTTTCAAAGCTCCGGTATCTTGGTTCGTGTCTTGTTTGTTTTTGTAATAAATTTGGCAGATGTATTCCAGCCTCTTGCCGTCTGTAAAGGGGTTGCCTTTTCTGCAAGGCCGGTAGCAGGCTGGTACAGAACACAACCCAGAACAAACCCCAAACCCATCAGGGCAAGATTCCGGCATCCATCTGCATTTGATTGAAGTCCACACGTCTTGAAACAATGCCGTGTTTATAAAACGCTGATGTAGAAGGAGGCTATTGGCAGAAAAGATGCAGTGACAGACTTGGGATGACAAGATCTTAGCATTTGACACCTGCAGCCTTATGAAATAAGGCCCAAAGTCAGATAGGCTGTCCCTTCTAAGCCATTGGAAAAAAAAGGAGCAGCATCAAGAAAAAAAGGACCGCTGAAGGATGGTAATGAAGAGACTGCGTTGGTCCATTTGAGATATGGGTCATTCATCAGAAATGTAAGCTTGCTTTGAGAAATTTTGGCTTGGAGCGCACAAAAGGCCCTCTGTATCACTTGTCTCCCAGTTTAAGCTTGTAAGCCGCCCTGAGTCTTCGGAGAAGGGCGGGATATAAATGGAATTAAAATAAAAAATAATAAAAATAAAGGTAGCAAACTCCGCATTTTAGACAGAGAAGCCCGCTGATTGGAAAGAGGGGTCAAGTGGGGCATCTAGGTCAAAATTGAACAGAGTATGTTGAGACTAGAAAGAGTGCAGAGGAGAGCAACAAAGATGATTTAGCTGGAGGCTAAAAGGTATGAAGAACAGTTGCTGGAATTGGGTACGTCTAGTTTAATGAAGAGAAGGACGAGGGGGGACAGGATAGCAGTCTTCCAATATCTCAGAGGGAGTCAACCTTATTCTCCAAAGCCCCTGAAGGCCAGACAAGAAACAACGGATGGAAACTAACCAAGGAGAGAAGCAACCTGGAATTAAGGAGAAACTTCCAACAGAGAGAGGGCAATTAACCAGTGGAACAACTCGCCTCCAGAAGTTGTGGGTGCTCCATCACTGGAGGCTTTTAAGAAGAGACTGGACAACCACTTGTCTGGAATGGTACAGAGTATCCTGCCTGAGCAGTGGGATGGACTATAAGACCTCCAAGGTCCCTTCCAACTCTGTTATTCTATTCTATTCTAAACGACTTGTCATGACTTCCGTTAGATGCATGAAAGCATATTTTGTCCTTACAAGAAGCCATCGTTATTAATTCCAAATGAAAGCAAATGCTGACAGGCTCCTCCAGTGAAGCCTGTCAACATATCTTCAAACTGCAAAGTATTCTTATGTACGAAGGCCCCCACCCTCAGCCCACTTGACCAAACAACCCCTAAAATCTGAAATGTGTGGAAACTCAGTCTCTTATCCTAGGCGGATGAAAGGCAATTGCTGCCGAATTGTGAGGAAGGTCGTGGCTCAACGGGTTGAAGCACTCAAATGAGCCTGACCAGGGATGTTCAAAATCTGCCCTTCGGTCGCTCACTTTCAAGTACGGATGCTTACGTTGGTTTTGCAGTTGCAAATCTGCTTCACGATTATGAATTTCATCGAATTTTATTACCTGCATCAAGCGGCTCACGGTGGTTAAGACGCTGGGCTTGTCGGCTGGAAAGCCAGCAGCCCAGGTTCAAGACCTGAGCACCCCGTGAAGGGGTGAGCTCCTGTCCTCACCCGAACTCCTGCCCATATAGCAATTTGAAAGCATGCAAATGTGAGTAGATAAATAGGTACCACTTGGATGGGAAGATAACAGCTCCCCGTGATGTCATGCTGGCCACAAAATGTCTTCAGACAGTGATGGCTCAATGGCCTTGAAACGGACAGGAGCAGCGCCCCCTATAGCTGGCAACAACTAACAGAGTAAGATCCTTGGTGGAGCAGTGGGCTAATGCCTCCTTAAGTAACACCAGCTGCCTGCAATTAGTGCAGGTTCGAGTCCCACCAGGCTCAAGGTTGACTCAGCCTTCCATCCTTCCCAGGTAGGTAAAATGAGGACCCAGATTGTTGGGGGCAATTAAGCTGACTTTGTAATAATGCCGCTTGGGGGTGTGTGTGAAAGCCCTAATAAGCAGGCATATACATAGAATGAAGGCTACTGCTAAGCTTGTAAGCCGCCCTGAGTCTTCGGAGAAGGGCGGGATATAAATGGAATTAAAATAAATAAAAAATAAAAAAAATCCACAGGGACTACTTTACCGTACATTTTGGTCTCTTTTCCAAAGAATAGAAAGGATTTCTTAATCACCCTCTGCAGTTATAGGGAACATTGTGTGTTTTACAAATTTGCCAATAATATTGTCACCATCTCTCTCTCTGTTAAAAAGGCTCCCTGATCTATCCCAGATTTTTTTTTCATCATTCCTCCATCAATAGACAACCCTCTTTCCATCAGACTGAATATTTTAGTGAGTGAATACTTGAACATCAGTACCTTGACGTGCTAATCAATGATTTTATGATGCGTTCTGCCAAGGCAAAGCAGAGGAAAATAAAGTATTAATGACCGAGGCATGAATAATTAACTGAAATATTTATTTACAATGTGTTCACAAGTACACATTCCTCCCTCTCTCTGGGCAAAAAATAAAATAAAATTGTAAATGATTTGATTTGTCCCTTTTTGCTGTTTTCGATAAGCAAAGCGACAGAAGGTACATACACACGCACGCCTACACACATGTACTGTACTGTAGGTATGGGCAAGCATTTCCCTTGATTAGAAATGTGTTACCAACTCATCAGTTGAACTTTTAGCTGAAGAAAGAGACATCAGCCGTCTGGGCTCTTCCTGATCCTCAGTGAATCTGCCATATTTTGTAGCTTCACTGTAAGTTTGTGTAGATTTGACAAGGGGCAGAGGAATTCGAGAGTGATCACGCAAGGGTCTAAGTACGTGCGGCAGCTGACAAAGGAGATCAACATCTCTACATTGCTCTGAGCCAGTTGGGAAAGGTTGAAGCTGCACACTTTCAACATACAGAATATAATGTTTAATCTGTTGTTGTTGTTATTATTATTATTATTTTACAGAGGGTGAAGAAGAAGAAACACAGAAATAGGGGAGAAATACAGAAATAGCTGACACATTGTTCTGGGCATATTTGGTTCCCGAGTCACAGAGGCCTAAGAAGGGGGGGGGGGGAATCTACCCAGGCATTATCCTGAAAAATGAGAAAATTTGCTTTTTTTGGCAAGTGTCAGGTGATTAGGTCAGGGGTCACCAACCCCCAGGCTGTGGACCAGTACCGGGCCGTGGCATGCCAACAACCAGGTTGCGGCATGCCAGCATCTGGGCTGCACAAACAAAAAAAGTCCCATCCGTGGGGTGCAGGCAGCACATGAAACCACACACCCTCCAGTCCGTGGAAAAAAACTCTCTCCACGGAACCGGTGCCTGGCGCCCAAAAGGTTGGGGACCTCTGGTCTAGGCAATTGGTTCTTCTGGAGACAATAATCACACCGTAAATAAAGGGATTTTAAGGTTGAGTACCGGTGATCCTCGACTTAACGACCGCAGTTGAGCCCCGAAATGGCTAAGTGACACAATAAGTGAACCTTGCCCTCATTTTTCTTGCCGCAGTTGTGAGACAAATTCAGTTAGGCGAATCGATCAAATAGCATTAGTAGATGTGTTTTACAACTGTAGCAATTCTAGTAAGCTCAAGTTAAAGGTTTCCCTGTCAGGTTGTGTTCGAATCTGAGGGGCGGGGCTCACCTCTGTCTCTTGGCTGAGGGAGCCAGCATTGTCTGAAGACATTTTCTGGGGTCATGTGGCCAGCATGGCTATACACCAAAGGCACACGGAATGCTGTTACATTCCCGCCGAAGTGGTACCTATTGATCTACTCGCAGTGGCATGCTTTCAAACTGATAGGTGGGCAGGAGCTGGGACAAGTGACGGGAGCTCACCCCATCCTGTGGTGCTCAGGTCTCAAACCCAGGATGTCATTTTTCCAGCTGACAAGCTCAGCGTCTTGTAGATGTAGTATATCTTGAGTAATTTCCTTCACCTAGGAATTTTCTTTCAAGGAAAACTGCTGCCTCTGAAGCTGACAGCCCCTCTTGTCTCCAATTGAGCCCAAAATGTCTGTTGTTAAGTGAGACGTTTGTTAAGTGACTTTCGCCCCCGTTTTACAATCTTCCTTGCCACGATTGTTAAGGGAATCCCTGCAGTTGTTAAGTTAGTAACCTGGTTGTTAAGTGAATCTGGCTTCTCCCGTTGCCTTGGCTTGTCAGGAGGTCGCAAACAGGGATCGCGTGACCCCGAGACACGGAAACGGTCATAAGTATGAGTCAGTTGCCAAGCGTCTGGATTTTGATCACATGATCCTGATGCTGCAAAGGTCGTAACTGTGAAAAAAATGGTCATAATTCACTTTTTCCCCGTACTGCTGTAACTTTGAACAGTCAATAAATGAACTGTTGTAAAGTCCAGGACTTCCTATGTACATATTATTCCAACATACTTTTGCTTTATGAAAAGGAGGAAATGGGTTCTAATGTTTGGTTTAGAAGGTTTTAGCTACTTTTTTCCCCCCTCTCTAATTATTGTGAGAGATTTAAGCTTCTGCTCTAGATTGGCACTTGGCCGAATTTATAAATTTAGACAGAGGGAAGGACACACTGATGGATGGAAAGATGTAAATTACAGAAAATATCCACAGAGGTTTAACATACGAGTTTCCAGCTACCACCAAAAATATCGTAAAGCTATTAAAAGTGCAATTTAGATGCTGGCATTCAATTTCTCTCTATGCTCTGTAGTCTGATTCTTTTGCCATGAAATCTGCTGTCTCCTCTCCTCCGTCTTCTACTCCTTTCTTTGCATTTTATTCTTCTTTCTTCCAATAATTCCTGAAATGATTGAGGGCCCTGTTTTGTTGTTATTGTTCTTAACGTACTGTTTCGTATTGGTCTCATTTCCTCTTCCCTTTGAAATATTAATTTGTTTGTTTCCTTTGAACGCAGGAGCGTTTTGCTAGACTAGACGTTTCTAATTAGCAAAAATACCGATCCATTCATAATAATCTTACAGTAATAATGGCATTGAATTAGAGCTTGTTAGGAAATGCTGGTGTCATTGTGTTGAAGGTTAACAACTGCCGTGCTGAAGAATTTTGCCAAAGGATGCAATGATAATAACAAACCACCTCAAAGCATCTGTAATTTTTGCTAATAAGGCAAACCTCACGCCCATTTTTTTTAAATAAATCCTTTCCTTTATCCATTGGCCACCCAATGGATTTCTTTCTATCAGCACATCTCATTGTTGGAACTTAGTTTTTAGCTTAATGTCCTGGTTCCGACAGATGAAACTTTTGAAAGAACTTCAAGGCATTGTTTACCTTAAAGAATCTTTATTCGAGTAGCATAACATCCGCACTAACACAATCGAAGCCAAAAACTGAATCCCCCCCCCAACTTGGGCACCTAGTATCAAAGCACAATTCCCTCCTCCAATTAACAGTCATAAATCACATTCCCCCAATTAGTTCGGAGAACCCTCCATTTCTCCAGCCCGGCCAATTCTTATCATCTCTTATTTCAATAACCTTGGTTCTCACACTAGATTCAGTATTGTTATGTCTAGCTAAACTCTCATGCTCCCCCCCCCCATTTTCTTTTTTAAGAACAAGGCTATCAGGGATATCACTTGTTTCTTTTCTTTTCCTTGAGTTTTTCAACCTGTCGCTTTTTCAGCCAGGATGGTTTTTTTTTTAATTCAAGCTGATGAAAAGTAGCAATGATCTAAGATAGCAGGAATGGAACAGTGTGTGTGCGTGTGTTGTGTGTGTGTGTGTTGTTGTTGTTGTTGTGGCTATTTCACCTGTATCCCATGTCTGAGCTGGACATAACCTCACGAGTTCCTTGTGTTTCTAGTTGAAGACGAGCAGCTGACGAGTCTCTCGCCCAAGAAGAAGCAACGGAATGGAGGGATGAGGACGTCGCCCAATTCTTCGCCCAAATTGAGCAGGTGAGCTCCGAAGTCATTCCTATCTTTATCTCTTCTCTTCAAGACAATAATTTCGCCTCCTTCCCCCCCACACACACACACACCCCTCAAAAAAAAAACCTCATAAGAAAAAAAAAACCCACAGAATCGTGGCAGGGTGTTAGGAAAAGTAAAAGACTGTTAGATGGTTTCTGAAACGCCGGAGTATTTATTCTGTCAGCTTGTCAGCAGTTAATGATAGAGCTCGGGGGGGGGGGAATGGGGGGGGAGAAAGAAAAAAAAATCTGTCATGAAAAACAGTTTGAAAACCTGTTTGAAAAATACATAGGCTTTAAAGTCTTAGCTGTCACTCAGCTTGTCCGTGTGTAGTTCTTAAACAGCAGTGGCACTAATGATAGCGCTAACCAATCCGAGAAACCCACGGGGTGAGTTTGCCTTGGGCAATTCTCTCTTTTTTTCTCTCCAAATCCCTCCCGAGTGCTGTTTTCTGTACTTAAAACCGTGCGTGAGACGTATCCCCGCAATCAGAAATGAACCTGAATATTACCTTCCCTTTTGATCCTGTCGACCGAAATCAAATTTCCTCTAATTGATTTGGAAAAAAATAAAAAAAAAATCAAGAAGAGAATGGGGAGGGAGGGAGGGAGGGGCGGATGGGATAATGAATCTGGGCGCTTTCCGAAGCAAAGTTGAAAACTAACGTCGTTGTCCTGGGGCTAAAAAAAAAAAAATAGCATTCATTACAAAAGGCGTTGTTGTTGGTGTTGTTAAGGCGTTGTTACGGTGTTCGGAACACTTGGTGCCCACCAGTGTTTCCGCTAGGATGGAAGTCTTAAGAGCCGAAACTCCCCATAAGAATTTCTAAGATGAGCTTGTAAACAGGTTATACAGAACCAGTGTTTACTTTTTGTTCCTCTTTTCAAACTTCCTCAGTATTGATCCTGAATTGTCTTTGGGACAAAAACGTCTGTTTGTAAAATCAGGGTGTCCTTATACTTGGGATTTTAAAGCCTGAATTCCTGGCGGATGACTTACCTCTCCCAATTCTGGCACTTTTACCAGTACGGGGCATAAAACGAGATCCAGGTTTCTTACTCTCCTGCGCCTTACAATTTTGTGGTTTCAAAAAAAAAAGGCAAACCAAAAAAAAAAGAAAAGAAAAAAAGGGGAGATTAAAAGCAGACAATATATGGAGATTCAGACACAACGCTGTTTCCTGCTTGGTTCAAGGAACTGATGATGTCCCCTGAAATCTACAGTTGTCTTTCCTCAAATACACCGATTTTCATTTCGAATTTTGACCGGAAGGGCAGGAAAAGAGAGATTGGAAACAGGGTTTTGCATCTTTCTGCTCTCTTTCTGTTGAACAACGGTTGCTGCTTTGTGTAAGTCACTCAAATATATATCCTTGCATCCTTTAACTTCCATGTAGCTGCTCTCCGTTAATTTCTGCTCGTGTAGAAATTGGACAGAGAGAGAGAGAGAGAAAGAAATTTTCCCCCAGTCCTTCTGTTATCTGGTAAATATAGGGATATAAACCTGAAATAAAAGAAGAAGAAGAAGAAGAAGAAGGATCAAGAAAAAAAGAAAGACAGAGAAGACAGACGACCTGGTATCGTTTGGAGCGAAGTGTTTGTGTCCCTATTTGCTATGTAAAGTACGCCTCATTTCTTTGATCTGGAGCCATAATAATTCTGGGGGAGTTCTACTGTTTTCATGTGCTTCAAAGCTGTGTCAATTTTTTTGCTGCTTTAGGGTGCTTCTTTATTCTACTGGCTCATGGGTACCAAGATGACAGGTCCTCAATGCAAGGTAGAGGCTTTTTCAAGTCATCGCCTTCAGCAAAACATCAAATTACCAAATACGGGCTAACACGCTTCTACGCAGATGCCTTTCCCGTAGATATATTATACCATATATATTAAATACTTTAGTGTTACACGGTACATTTTGTGTGCAATGGAAAGTGATGGTTGGAGGGAGCCTTGGGGGGAACTTCCCGCAAAACACCCCCCCCCCCACTTCCACAAGCCGAAACAGCTAGTGTGTATATCGTCTCAAGTATGGTTTTTACAGGACTTTCTGCCTGGAGGCCTTTGTAAATAAGTAATGATCAACAGATTGGCTGTGGGTTTTTGAAAAGCAGGCCTGTGTCAGTTTGCATGACGGGGAAAGGATTTTCAAAGTGGAGCCTTGCTTTCATTGCTTGCTGAAGAGGGACTCGGGGAGATAACTCATCTCAGTCTTGAGCTGTCTGCTCAGTAACCCGTCAGAACTGCTAAACCTCGCTTGGACAATGAGTGAGGAGTTTAGCAAACCTGGGCCTGTTTTGTTTCCCTCCTTTGTTCATCTGCTGGACTAAGGTTTGTGTTCCAACCCCAAGCCTTTCTCTCCTCCCTTCGGTCCGTAGGAGACCATGGCCACAAGATTCAACCGCAGAATCATAGAGGGACGGACCTCGGAGGTCAGAATACAGAATAACAGAGTTGGAAGGGACCTTGGAGGTCTTCTAGTCCAACCCCCTGCTCAAGCAGGAGACCCTACACCATTTCAGACAAGTGGCAGTCCAATCTCTTCTTAAAAACCTCCAGTGTTGGAGCATTCACAACTTCTGAAGGCAACTTCTGTTCCACTGGTTAATTGTCCTCTCTCTGTTGGGAAGTTTCTCCTTAATTCCAGGTTGCTTCTCTCCTTGGTTGGTTTCCATCTGTTGCTTCTTCTCCTGCCTTCAGGGGCTTTGGAGAATAGCTTGACTCCCTCTTCTTTGGGGCAGCCCCTGAGATATTGGAAGGCTGCTATCATGTCAACCCTGGTCCTTCTCTTCATTAAAAGAAATTCAACCTCTTGCTCAAGGCAGGAGACCTCATACCACCCCAGTCAAAGGATTCCAGATCACATCTTCCACAACGGGCCCTCAAAAGCAAGCGTGGGTCACCATAAAAAATGTTTACCTAAAAATGATGCCGTATTCCAGGTGTGGCCTCACTAGGGTTTTATAAAGCGGTGCTAATACTTTGCGTGATCTTGATCCTATGCCTCTGTTTATACAGCCCAGGATTGTATTAGCTTTTTTGGTAGCTGCTGCACACTTCTGGCTCATGGTCAAGCGATTGTCCACTAGGACTCCAAGGTCCCTCTCACAGTTACTGTTTTATGAGCCAGGTCTCGCCCAATCTGTCCTTGTACCTTTGATTTTTCCTGCCTAAATGTAAAAGAGGGGGGGGGGTCAACTTATTTTCCAAAGCACCAGAAGTCAGGACAAGAAACGATGGGTGGAATCAAGGAGAGAATCAACCTGGAATTAAGGAGAAATTTCCCGACAGTGAGAACAATTAATCAATGGAATGGCTTGCTTTGGAAGTTGTGGGTTCTAAGAAACCTCTTGTCAGAAGTGGTATAGGGTTTCTTGCCCGAGCAGGGGCTTCCACTAGAAGACCTCCGAGGTCCCTTCCAACTCTCTCTTTCTCTTATTCTTCTGTTTTTCAATAAACTACCTGGAAAGGTTGTGACAATCCTCACGCGTACATATTGAGACAAGTCAACTCTAAAGCTGGTTTATAACAATCAACTTCAGTTGAGTCAAGTTTAAAATCTAAACATAGCAACACGTTATAATTAATTGAAAACAAAAGTGGGAAGAAGCATATCATATTGGCAAGCTTAGACCAGCGGTCCCCAACCCCTGGGCTGCCGCTTGTTCAAAACTGGGCTGTAGGAGAGATGGAAAAGGGACGTGGTGGCTCAGTGGGTTAGGACGCTGAGCTTGTCGATCAGAAGGTCGGCAGTTTGGCAGGTCGAATCCCGAGTGCTGCGTAACTGAGTGAGCGCCTGTTACTCATCCCAGCTTCTGCCAACCTAGCAGTTCGAAAGCACGTAAAAATGCAAGTAGAAAAATAGGGACCACTCCGGTGGGAAGGTAACAGCGTTCCGTGCGCCTTTGGCGTCTAGTCATGCCGGCCACATGACCACGGAGACGTCCTCGGACAAGCGCTGGCTCTTCGGCTTTGAAACGGAGATGAGCACCGGCCCCTAGAGTCGGAAACGACTAGCATGCATGTGCGGGGGAACCTTTACCTTTACCTTTAGGAGAGATGGGCAAGTGCGTACGCATGAAGCTCCATCCATGCAAGCGGAGGCCACTTGCGCTCACACACAAAGCTCCACTCACGCAAACAGAGGGCTGAAAGGACTGTGTTGCAGACTGGGGATAGATGATGTCGTATCCTTCCCCCTCTGTTGAGAGACGGCTGTTCAGTTTTGACAGAGATAGCCTCTTTTTAAAAGAGGGATCAAAGAAGACATCTTGAACATCCCTCCTTCAACAGAGGGGGAAGGGATAAAACACCATCTCTCTCCAGTCTACAACACAAATCCTTTCAACACTTTTAAGAAGGCTCCACGCCCATTTGCACCGCTCAGATGACCCCGAGGACACAGGCAAACCTCCAAGTGGCCTTAACGACCCTCTAAAAGGATGCAGATGACCAGCTGTCTGCAAAGGAGTATAAATCCTTCCATTTCCCCACCATCCGGTCAGAGCGGAGGAAGCTTCTGGGATGAGAAGCAAAACATTTTCAAAAGAAAAACGTCCAGTTGCCTCTTGGAAAAGCACCTTTGGGACACGATGCAGTAGAATGGCGTACAAAATGAAAATACCCTGCAAAAATCAAGTTTAGTGTAAAAGTGGGGTGAAAAACAGACCATTTCCTGAAATGTCCACATTCCTATGAAAACAGTGTGGACATGCCATATACATTTTTGGAAAAATAAAAAACTTACAAGGCGGGAGTGAGGTGAAGCATACTGAATTTGTTTGCATTCCTAAATTTGAAACATGGATCCAACCCCCCCACCACCACAAAAGTGCGCTAAAGGAGATAAATGTCAAATTAGGACCGGCTTAATATTTATGGAAGGCTCCTCTCTCTGTTGTAAGCTGCTAAGTGTGACTAGCTAAGCTGAAGGTCCCTCTGTGGCCTTGTCCTTTTAATTTGACAAATTGCTTCTGCAAATCTGCTGGAAACGTGGAAATTTCATTGCTGGTTACTCTTGTAAACGTAGTGATCAGCCAGAAAATATTATTAAAATGCACGAGAGAGAGAGAGAGAGAGAGAGAGAGAGAGAGAGAGAGAGAGAGAGAGAGAGAGAGAGAGAGAGAGAGAGAGAGAGAGAAAGAGAGAGAGAGAGAGAGAGAGAGAGAGAGATTCTCCAACTTATTGCCCTTGGTGCTGAGTGGAGAGGACCGCAGGAACAGCTAATGCTAGATGACAAAGGTGGGTGTATTAGTCAGAAAACATTTGCTGCATTCCATCACAGCGGCCTGACAATCTTTGCAGCCAGCCCCGGCAAAGAGGACATTGCCCATGACAAACTGTCAGTCTGGGCTTGGTGGAGCTTTCGAGCGCCAATCACAGGAGTCGGAGAAGATGGAAGTGACAGAGGCCCACTGAGTAGACGAGGAAGCATGCCTCGGATTATGAAATATTCAGCCAGGGTGTTAAAAACTCTAAACGCTTTCTCAATTATTAGCACCACCTGCTCTGGCTGCCCGCATTGTAACACTAACCGCATGCTAATTGCCACAATTTGTTAGGGCAAGTTGGAAGCGGCAGTAGGAAAGGCAGGCGAAGTTCCCCATCGGATCCGGAAGGAAACCAGACAGAACGGTCCTTCGTCCCTCCGTTGCAAGGAGCGCATCAAAAGACGAAGCGTTGCAGCCTCCATCACCTCACCACACACATTTCTCTCAAAGAAGATGTTATCGGCTTGATGTGATGATAAGGGGTGTGGATCACAAAGAAACTTGTAAACCTCTTGACAGAACAAAGAGGAGGCCGTGTACATCCAACACGCGACTCCATAGGCAGGCCCCAGTAAGCGTAATTTGAGAAAGTTTCAATGTGAGTTGACTCTGGTTGAGTCAACCCACATGGAGGAGAAAGAAGCCTTCTACAGAAGAGTTCCCCAATTTCTCTGGTTTTGCGGACCAGCTGGGGGGCAAAAAGGGGATGGTTCCACATGAATCGAATTCAGACCTGGATGCAAGAATGGTCCTCCAAAGAGGTCTAGGGCAACTCAACACGGCCAATTCGTCATGGCCAACTTCCTACGGCTGACTCTCTGCTGCCAACTTGTGATGGGACAATTCGCCACGGCCTATTCACTGTGGGACAAGTCGCTATGGGGACAAGAGTTATCCCACTGTGTGTGTGCTTGGGTGTGTGTGTGTGTGTGTGTGTGTGTAAATAGATATATTCATATTCCGTTCTTTGCAGACTATACAAAGATCTATACAAAGACTATACACAGACTATACAAAGATCAAGCTGTGACTCGCTTAACAACCAGAGCGAGAGCAGTCATAAAAGGGGGGCAAAACTCACTTAACAAATGTCTCACTTAGCCACAGAAATTTTGGGCTCAAATTGTAGTTGTAAGTCAAGGATTGCATGGAATGAGCTAAGAAAACGGATTTACTTTTGGGGAACTTTTCATCTTGATTTTCTCTCTCTCTCTCTCTCTCTCTCTCTCTCTCTCTCTCTCTCTTCCCATTCTGGTTTCTCAACTTAAAAAATTGCCGGTTGAATTTATTGAGGGAATTTTAAAAGGGCTGCAAAGTTGACTGTTGCTCTTTAAAATATAATACGAGCTCTCCTACGGCAAGCTTGCTGGAAAATGGAATTGGTGCATTTTGCTTGAGGCAGTCTTGCTATGACTTATTGCGCAGCATTTAGTGTGGCTCTTGAGTTTTCTTGATCATAAGCGGCGCGATCTGCTCCAAAAAACTCAGGACATTTTCAACCCTTCTGTGCCTGAACTTTGGTGGACATAATTTGGGCTAGAAGAAGTACAGAAGAGCTGTGAATATATTTGGAGTTATAGATGGAGTCTCTTGGCTGATTCTCTAAAACACATTGCTTTCTAGTTTATCTCTTTGTACAAACCTGAGGATGTTGTGATGCATTGAAAGCCAGCATTGTCTTTCCTTTCAGGGTTTGCATTCAGTTTGCCCTGGGCCTTGACTAGATTTGTTGCATTTAATAATCAATCAATCAATCAATCAATCAATCAGAGCTGGAAGGGACCTTGGAGGTCTTCTAGTCCAACCCCCTGCTCAAACAGAAGACCTCATAACATTTCAGACAAATGGCTGTCCAGTCTCTTCTTGAAAACCTCCAGTGTTGGAGCACCCACAACTTCTGGAGGCAACTTCTGTTCCTCTGGTTAATTGTCCTCCCTGTTAGGAAGTTTCTCCTTAATTCCAGGTTGCTTCTCTCCTTGATTAGTTTCCATCTGTTGCTTCTTGTCCTGCCTTCTGGTGTTTTGGAAAATAAGTTAACCCCCTCTTCTTTGTGGCAGCCCTTCAAATATTGGAATGCTGCTATCATGTCCCCCCCTAGTCCTTCTTTTCTCCAGACTGGCTAAACCCAAATCCTGTAACTTTTCTTCATATGTTTTGGTCTCCAGGCCTTTAATCCTCTTAGTTGCTCAAAACATCCCTGAAAAATCATGCATTCTGGATATGGCTCTTGGTAATCAATTTGCTATAAATGATGTAATTGAAAGCTTCAAGTTGAGAATCCAAAATCTGATTAGAGAAATTTTAAAATATTTAACACACGGTCTATTAAAATTTCAAAAGAGTCACAAAGCAGGCAGTTGACTTCCTCCCTCTTCCCCCCCCCTTATGCTGATTGATCAGGATGGGGTGTTGTTTTTTTTAATTCTTTCCCTCCATTGAATATATTGGGGCAGATGCGTTGGCTTAGTGGGTTAGGACGCTGAGCTTGTCGATCAGAAGGTCAGCAGTTTGGCGGGTCGAATCCCGAGTGCCGCATAACAGAGTGAGCGCCTGTTACTCGTCCCAGCTTCTGCCAACCTAGCAGTTCGAAAGCACGTAAAAATGCAAGTAGAAAAATAGGGACCGCTATGGTGGGAAGGGAACAGCGTTCCATGTGCCTTTGGCGTCTAGTCATGCCGTCCACATGACCATGGAGACGTCCTCGGACAAGCGCTGGCTCTTCGGCTTTGAAACGGAGATGAGCACCGGCCCCTAGAGTCGGAAACGACTAGCACGCATGTGCGGGGGAACCTTTACCTTTACTTTTTTATTGAATATATTAATATAAGCTCTTGTGGTATTTAATTGGGGGGAAGGGATATGTATTTTAAGATGAAAGAAAACCAGCTACAATTGTTCCTGTCCGTCAAAACAAGCAAGTGACACTGCAAACTTATCCTACATTTTCCTCGTTTCTTGAATGTGGGTATGGCAAAGCATAGTTGATGCTTTTCTTGTTGCGATGATTTTGGCTGATATTAATCCCGCCGTGTTTGTTTTCTTGCTCAGACACGATCCTTTATTAATCCCCGGCAACGAACAAGTTGACAACATGGACTGCAACGTCAAAAAATATGACTCCACGGGAATGTTTCATTGGTGTCCAGCAAAGGAGATTGACAAGGTTATTTTGGTGAGTATCGGAAGAAAAGGAAGCATGGCGATTTCATGCTGTATGGTCAGATTGAGTTATATTAAATTTCCTCCGGACTCTTTTGTGTTCCTGACTTTGAACAGGACTAGTTCAGCGTGCAAAGAATCCACACCAGTGAGAAAGCTGCCGATTATTACACTTCCTGTGACTTTCTGGCCATTTTCATGATTGTCCAGGGTTTTAACGAGTGTGAGACTCATTAAGGTTCACTCTTCTGTGTTTAGTGTCTACAAAAAAGCTGTGTGGACGGTAGTTTCAGGGATTCGGTGGCAATTTGACCGACTCATTGAGCTAACTCTCCGAAACAAATTTGACAGGTGATTCGAACTAGCTAATCTGATGCCAATGGGTTGAATTCAGACTTTTTTCTTTTTTTCTTTTTTTTGCAAAAGCAACAGATTTTCGACAATTGAATGAAACCAGTAGGACAGTGGACAGTCCCACGCAGATTCCACGTGCCTTTGCTATAGGCATGATTTTCGTGATTATCCATTCCCCTGGAAGAGTGAGAGCTGATTTTCAGCTTCTGCTTTCAGGTTTAACAGGGGATCTATCAGGCCTGGACTGAAGGGGTTTTAGCTTTAATATTGTTTTAATTGTTGGGCTTATGTAATTTAATCTATTTTAATTTATACTATTTTTATACCATATTTTATGTTGCCCTGTAAACCGCCCTGAGTCCTTCGGGAATAGGGCGGTATAAAAATTTAATTAAATAAATAAATAAATAAACAACCCTGATTTGTAAGTAACCGTAGAACATAGAGCATAAATCATAGGCCTGAGAGGGACCTCAGAGGTCTTCTAGTCCACCCTTGGTCCAAAGCAGGAGATTCCAGGCAAATGTCTATGGAGATTCTCAGTCATCCAGGTTATAATTGTCCCAAAGATGCTTTTTTTCCCTTTCCACGAGGCAACTGGACGTTCTTGTTTTTCTTTGAAGACGTTTCGCTTGTCATCCCAGAAGCTTCTTCAGTTCTGAGCGGATGGTGGCCAATGGAAGGATTGATACTTCTGCAAATCTTTCTATTCCCCACCATCCAGTCAGAGCTGAAGAGAAGCCCCTTTGGAAGAGAAGCAAAACGTCTTCAAAGAAAAAACAAGGAAGTCCAGTTGCCTCCTGAAAAGAAAAAAAAAGCTCCTTTGGGATTCTTGGCAAATTGGTTGTCCAGTCTAATTTTGGAAATCTCCCACCATGGAGCACTCACAATTCCAAGAGGCAGACGATCCCGTTGCTTAATTGTCCTCACTGTCATAAAATGTCTCTTTACTTCTGAGTTGGATCTTTGTAACAAGCTTCCACCCCTTACTTCTTGTCCTGCTCTCTGGAGAATACTTCAGTCTCCTCCTCTCTGTGACAGCCCCTCAATTACTAGAAGACAGTTATCACACACACAGACCCTCTAACCCTTCTCTTTGATAGGCTGGCCAGGGGTAGGCAACCTTGGCTCTTTTATGACTCGTGGACTTCAACTCCCAGAATTCCTGAGCCAGCCACTCTGAGGGGAAAGGGAGGGGTTTCCAAGCTGAGCCATGCTGGCTCAGGAATTCTGGGAGTTGAAGTCCACGAGTCATAAAAGAGCCAAGGTTGCCTGCCCCTGGCCTAGGCCTAGGCCGCTTTATGACTCGTGGACTTCAACTCCCAGAATTCCTGAGCCAGCCACTCTGAGGGGAAAGGGAGGGGTTTCCAAGCTGAGCCATGCTGGCTCAGGAATTCTGGGAGTTGAAGTCCACGAGTCATAAAAGAGCCAAGGTTGCCTACCCCTCGCCTAGGCCTAGGCCGCTTTATGACTTGTGGACTTCAACTCCCAGAATTCCTGAGCCAGCCACTCTGAGGGGAAAGGGAGAGGTTTCCAAGCTGAGCCATGCTGGCTCAGGAATTCTGGGAGTTGAAGTCCACGAGTCATAAAAGAGCCAAGGTTGCCTACCCCCTGGTAGACACACCTTGCTCCATCATTTGATTTAGCACCCAGGCCCCTTGTTGCTCTTCTCTGCACACCTAGAGTTTCAGCAACTTTTCTCTGTCATGGTGAGCAGAAGCGGGTGTGTCTAGTGCGGAATAAAGTGGTATTATCAATTTTTATTGTGTGATCTTGATGCTATCCCTCTGAGATTATGGATATGGACTTATGGATGGCCAGGCCCAAATTTAGAGGTCAGCCTTTTAAGATACCTTGCCTGTCTCTGGTACAGAACCTAGGATACTCGTATTATGTGTGAGATGTAGCCCTCGCATCTCTTGTTAGTCAGGCTTACAGTTTCTCCCAAGCAAGCCTCCACATAAATACTTGAAGAACATGATTTTTTTCCCCTTTTTGCAACTTGAAATTTTATTACTATCCAATACAGCTGATCAGATTCCTTTCCGTCGTTCTTCTTTTCATACTTCCTAGGGTCCCCGTGTCTTTTCTGTATCGTGGTGACCAGAACTGTACAGAGTATTCCAAGTGTACAATATCACACAACTGTATCCAAACTAATTAACCCTGAAGGGCCAAACTGATAGTTAGAAACTATTCAATGGTGCCGTTTGGTTTCTTGATGAATGCCTGCATCCCCGTCATTTGTCCGAGGATAAATTCACAGGATCATTAATTTCTCCATATATGTCACTTGCAATTAATGCGCTCTTAACTACCCTATCGCTGTGATGGAGCAGCTTTCAAATCATTAAAGCCCCACTCAACACGAGCATTTAGAACGTGATATATGAGTGAGCGGATACCCTTGACCAATATTAACCCTTTATTGCTGTCAGAAGTCTTGTGTTATCACCAGAGATGTGTGTGCATGTGCTTTGTGCTACTGTGCCAAAGGAACTTTTTCTGGAGGCAACTGGACTTTCTTGTTTTTCTTTAGAAGACGTTTCGCTTCTCATCCAAGAAGCTTCTTGGTGGGGAACGGAAGGATTTCTACTCCTTGCAGTCAGCTGGTCGTTTTTATTATTTTAGAGAGTCATTGAGGTCACTTGGAGGTTCATCTGTGTCCTCAGAGTCACCTGAGTGGTGCAAATGGGTGTGGAGCCTCCTTGGAGCTGCTGAAAGGACTTGTGTTGTAGACTGGAGATGGATGATGTTGTATCCCTCCCCCTCTGTTGAGACAGGGCTGTTCGATTTTGACACAGATGGCTTCTTTGACCCCTCTTTCAAACCAGCGGTCCTCTCTGTCCAAAATGTGGAAGTATTCAATCAGAGAGGTCCACAGGGAGAGGATCATAAATTCGGCATAGTAACCACAAGTACATGAATCAGGACATAAAAATGTAGGAAGCTTAGAAGTAGCAGCTGATTTTCCAAAAGCTGTGACTTTCCAGCCAAAAATGTTCCTCAGAACAAAAAAAAATGTTTATAGAATGTGTGTGTGTCTCTCTGTGTGTCCATATATGCATTCATTCATTCATTCATTCATTCATTCATTCATTCATTCATTCATTCATTCATTTATAGGTTCTTTCGAACCATCAACTGGTTCCTTGTAGTTTCAGCAAAGCAGTCTGACTTTTTTTCAAGATTCAGAATAACAGAGTTGAAAGGGACCTTGGAGGTCATCTAGTCCAACCCCCTGCTCAGGCAGGAAACCCTATACCATTTCAGACAGATGGCTGTCCAGTCTCTTCTTAAAAACCTCCAGTGTTGGAGCATTCACCACCTCTGGAGGCAGGTTGTTCCCCTGGTTAACAGTGGCGTAGCGTGGGTTGTCAGCACCCGGGGCAATTTGCGCCCCCTAACCCGGTGACGTCATGGCACCGCCGAAAAGACGCGCCCCGCAGCGGCGTAGACTTTCCAAGAAGAGTCGCGCGCATGCGGGATGCTTCCGGGTCCCTCTCGAGGGCGGCTGGGCGGGGCTCCGACCTGCAAGAGCCGCTGCATTCAAGCTCGCACGTGAGCCCCGCTAAATAAAGCCACGCATGCGCACGAAGCTAGGCCAGCCGGCCGGCGGGTCCGTCTTCGCTCGGCCAAGCCTGCCGGGGCGCCTGCGGGGCGCTTGCGGTTGGCCTGAGCCTGGGCGGAGAGTTGGGCGCTTCTATTTATTTTATTCAGTTTATGTGGCCGCCCATCTCACCTGCCGGACTCATTTCGCTTTGCAAGAAAGAGCAGCTCGAGAGCGGAGCCAAGCCGACTCTGTGCAGCCCTTGGGGCTCCCTGAGCAGCTCAGTGCGAGCGTGCCCCCCCCAGATGTTGCGCCCGGTGCGGCCCGCCCCCCCTGCACCCCCCACGCTACGCCACTGCTGGTTAATTGTTCTAATTGCCAGCAAATTCTTCCTTAGTTCTAGGTTGCTTCTCTCCTTGATTAGTTTCCACCCGTTGCTTCTTGTCCTGCCTTCAGGAGGTTTGGAGAACAGCTTGACCCCCTCTTCTTTCTACACAAGCCAAAATAAAAACCTCTCATTCTTCAATGAATCCTTTCATCAACATTCCTATGACTGTTAACATGCGGCATCTATTTTCGAGGTTGTGTGGAAAGCTTAAAAAAAAAGGTCTCTCCCATTTGTTTATCTTCTCTTTGCACTTGTCCTAGCATTAAATATTTCTGCTAAAAAAAAACCAAAAACCAACCCTTAATTTTCCCACCTTTTTCAAGGCCAATCTAGGTAGGGCCAGAGAACATGGTGCTTCCAACAAAAAAAACAAAACCCTAGCATTTTTGTCTTGCGTTCTATCCCCTTTTTTTGGGTTCAAATTACGTTTTAATGTGCTGTACAGTAGCGACCTATCTCTCTCTTTTTGCTTTAATTATCCAGTGATTGAGAGCTATTTTTACTTCGCGTTTATCCAAAGATGCCATCCAGAGCAAGGTTTCTCTGAAGTGTAAAAGGTTTTGCGTTGGGTTTCGGAGAATTCTCTTTGGGTTGGGGACAGCCGTCAAGCTGACTCGACTAATCTAATCTAATTACCTCGTTACTTCTTTCTTCGTTAGGTCTGGGGAAAGTTTGCGGCGCACAAACAACGCCACATGTCACAGCTAACGCTGCGGCTGTGTGTGTGACACCGAATCCCGTTGGACTTTGCCTTTATTTAGTGTGTGTGTGTGTGTCTGTGTGTCTGTGTGTGTGTGGATTTTGTTTCAGAGGTTGATTTGTCGAGATTTCCCTGCACCGCTGAGTAACACAACACTGACAGCTCTGGTTTAGTCTAACAATCATATGGCAGAACCTTGTTCCTCCCTTTCTCAGGGGACTTTGTATAATAACCATGACATTGTCTGGAATTGCAGTATTGGCATTTAAGCGATCAATAAACCAGCCGGTTCCACTGAGTAAATTGTTAAGAATGTGATTCAAAATGGTTCAAATTGATATGCATGCCACAGTGTTCATTAGCCCACTGGGGACACGTTTTCCATACGTTGTTAAATAACCGAGGGCGACAGATGTCAGCTAGAATATTTTAAGTATATTTTAAACAGAGATGACGCTTAATGACCTTAATGTTCCACTTCACGAAGTTTGCACGGTTAAAAAAAAAGTGACATTAGAAGAACCCTTTTTGTCTGCTTATGATTGAAGATCCGTTTACTAGATTTGCCACTGTGTGGGTGCTTGTGTGTGCAGTGTGTTTGTGTACACACACACACACACACACACACACACACACACACACACACAGAGAGAGAGAGAGAGAGAGAGAGAGACATATATAGAAAGAGAGGGAAGGAAGGAAAGAAGCGGTGAATGCTCCAACACTGGAGGTTTTTAAGAAGAGACTGGACAGCCATTTGTCTGAAATGGTTCAGGGTTTCCTGCTTGAACAGGGGGTTGACTAGAAGACCTCCAAGGTCCCTTCAATCATCATCATCATCATCATTATTATTTTTATTGAAGGAAGGAAGGAAGAGGGAGGAAGGAAGGAAAGAAGGAAGAAGGAGGGAGGGAGGGAGGGAGGAAGGAAGGACTTCATGGCAAAATATGCAAACTGCACTTGGAATATTCACATTTTTAAGCATTTCTATAAGCAACCTAAAGGACGCGGTGGCTCAGTGGGTTAGGATGCTGAGCTTGTCGATCAGAAGGTCGGCAGTTTGGCGGGTCGAATCCCGAGTGCCGCGTAGCAGAGTGAGCGCCTGTTACTCGTCCCAGCTTCTGCCAACCAGGCAGTTCGAAAGCACGTAAAAAAAATGCAAGTAGAAAAATAGGGACCACTACGGTGGGAAGGTCACAGCGTTCTGTGCGCCTTTGGCGTCTAGTCATGCCGGCCACATGACCACGGAGACGTCCTCGGACAAGCGCTGGCTCTTCGGCTTTGAAACGGAGATGAGCACCGGCCCCTAGAGTCGGAAACGGCTAGCACGCATGTGCGGGGGAACCTTTACCTTTATAAGCAACCTGCCTCCTTAAGGCGATTTTGTAACACCAGGTCTGCAAATTGCAAACGATGGCTGTTGGATCCTATCAGCTTCACCTCTCTTAAACAGAGAAGTAGTGGCTCTCCGCCTTAATTGCATTCCTTTAATCTCCTAGTAGGAAGACAGTGGCTCAGGAAGCCCACGTTTGAGACCCAGAGCTGCTGCAGGGCAGGGTTGAGTTCTCGTCCTTCACTCCAGCTCCTGCTGGGGACGTGAAAGGAACCCCCAAATGGGCATCCCCCCACCCCCACCCCCGGGCAACGGTGACGTCACTGACTAATCCTTTCAACCCAGAAGTGCCTGAGTGCTTCTGATTACGAGTGCCAAAAACCCAAAAGCTCATTGTTTGTTCCAATCAATAGTCTTTCCAAAAGAAATTTGACTTTAGTAAGGGGATTCAGATTGGCAAGATTTGGTTAGCTCAGCCGAAGTTTTTAACTTCATAAACCTTGAAGGGGTTTCCTAACACACGTCGGCCTGAAAATAATTCCACCAGAGTTATAATACTACAAGCTGACTTGAGCGTTTCCCTTCTATCAGGAGATTTTTCTCATAAATGATCCCCCTGTCCAGTCGATCAATCAGAATAGAGCTGGAAGGGACCTTGGAGGTCATCTAGTCCAGCCCCCTGCTCAAGCAGGAAAACCTATACCATTTCAGACAAATGGCTGTCCAGTCTCTTCTTAAAAACCTCCAGTGATGAAGCATCCACGATTTCTGGGGACAAGATATTCCACTGGTTAATTTTTCCTTATTTCCAGGTTGCTTCTCTCTTTGGTCAGTTTCCATCCATTGTTTCTTCTCTTGCCTTCTGGTGCTTTGGAGAATAATTTATTTTATTCATTTTTTATTTATTTTAATTCCATTTATATCCCGCCCTTCTCCGAAGACTCAGGGCGGCTTACAAGCTTAGCAGTAGCCTTCATTCTATGTATATGCCTGCTTATTAGGGCTTTCGCCCCCCCCAAAGCGGCATTATTACAAAGTCAGCTTAATTGCCCCCAACAATCTGGGTCCTCATTTTACCTACCTTGGAAGGATGGAAGGCTGAGTCAACCTTGAGCCTGGTGGGACTCGAACCTGCACTAATTGCAGGCAGCTGGTGTTACTTAAGGAGGCATTAGCCCACTGCTCCACCAAGGCTCTTTAATTTGACCCCCTCTTCTTTGTGGCAGCCCCTGAGATACTGGAAAACTGCTATTATGTCTCCCCTATTTCTTCTTTTCTCTAGACTGGCCAAGCCCAAATTCGGCAACCGTTCTTCATATGAGTTTGTCTCCAGGCCTTTAATCCTCTTAGTTGCTCTTCTCTGCACTTTTTCCAAAAGTCTCAGCATATTTTTTTTTTTGTAATGCGGTGACCAAAACTGGATGCAGTATTCCAGATGTGGCCTGACTAAGGCTTTATAAGGCGGTACGTGATCTTGTCTCTGCCACTTTGTTTATGCAACCGAGGACTAGCTAAACCCCAATTCTGCAACCGTTCTTCATGTGTCTCCAGGCTTTTAACCATCTTAGTTGCCCAAATATCCCCTAATCCTCAAATTCAGTTTAGAGTGTCATTCAGAGGTTTTCCACAGGAGATGGTCCAAAAAAATCAGTATGGTGGTTTTAATGGTGTGATCAAAGGTCCACCCATTATTTATGCTCTGGCACCGCAACGCCATGCATTCTTACCCCATTCCTGGGTAGTCTGTTAGAATATGTGACTGTGATAAGAGTCTATACATTTTGAAGACCTGGCTCATATCTTCTATATCAGAGGTCTCCAGACTTGGCCACTTTAAGACTTGTGGACTTCAATTCCCAGAATTCCCCAGCCAGCTGACTGGGGATTTCTGGGAGTTGAAGTCCACAAGTTCTAAAGTTGCCAAGTCTGGAGACTCCTGTTCTAGACCAGGGGTAGGCCACCCTGGCTCTTTGATGACTTGTGGACTTCAACTCCCAGAATTCCTGAGTCAACATGGCTGGTTCAGGAATTCTGGGTATTGAAGTCCACGTCATCAAAGAGCCAAGGTGGCCTACCCCTGTTCTAGACTAACCATGTGGGATTCTACTTAACAGCTACAAATATTCTTTGCTTTCCAAACTCTATGCTATTTTCTAAGCTTTGAGCATTTAACGCTCTGTTGGATATTTTTGAGGCAAAATGGTCAAAATGTCCTGGTGTTCTCCTGCTCCTGTATGCACCGCCATGCTTGATTCAGATGGCATTTCAAACCCTAACTCCTTTCCCGGTTTTGTTTCGTTTTTGTTTTTTTCCAGACCCGAAGTGAAGCTGCTATGACAGTCCTCAGCGGCCACGTGGTGGTTTGTATATTTGGCGATGTGACATCAGCGCTGATAGGACTGAGAAATTTTGTGATGCCACTCCGAGCGAGCAATTTCCACTACCATGAGCTCAAACACATTGTGTTTGTGGGCTCCCTGGAATATTTAAGGAGGGAATGGGAGACCATGCATAACTTCCCCAAGTTGTCAATTTTACCAGTAAGTCCAAGGACCGGATCCTTCCTTCCTTCCTTCCTTCCTTCCTTCCTTCCTTCCTTCCTTCCTTCCTTCCTTCCTTCCTTCCTTCCTTCCTTCCTTCCTTCTTCCCTCCCTCCCTGTCTCCCATTCTTCCTAACTCACTATGTTCTTCCTTTTTCCTTTCTTTCCTTCCTTCCTCCTTCTCACTTCTTCCTTCCTTCCTTCCTGTCTTACTTCCTTCCTAACACTGTTGGTTCCTCCCTCTCACTGCTTCCTTCCTTCCTATCTCACTGCCTCCTTCCTTTTTGTTTCCCTTCCTTCCTTCCCTACTCACTATCTGTCTCCTTCCTTCCTTCTTTCCTTCCTTCCTTTCTCCTCCGTCCCTCCCTCTCACTGCTTCCTTCCTTCCTATCTCACTGCTTTCTTCCAGTCCCACTTCCTTCCCAACACACTATGTCTCCTTCCTTCCTTCCTTCCTTCCTTCCTTCCTTCCTTCCTTCCTCCCTCTCTCCCTACTTCCATCCCTCCCTCCCTCCCTCTCATTGCTTCCTTCCTATCTCTCTCCCTCTCTCCCTCCCTCTCTTTCCTTCCTTTGATCTGGGGTTTCGTTGTTTTGTTCTTGACTAGTGATAAGCTCGAGGACGTGGCCTTTCCCTGTTTGTTGTAGCTATGAAAACCAAGTCCTGAGAGGCCTTATTAGAGGAAATTTGCCGATGCACTCCGTTCCTTGTCAAAGGTGGATTTCAGCTGCTATCAAATATGTTAGCAATGTTGCTCATTGAACACTTGCATACAGCCGGTTTTGATATTACGATTTTTCTTGACAGCATGACACTTATTAGGTATGGTATTATTTATGCCTATGAAACCTTTGAAAACATTTTGCATTGTTTATCTATTTACCTGATCTCCCTGCATTTGTCCAGATCGGCGAAAAGCTGGTCTGTTGGCTTTCTTCCCCAATCTTCTCTTTCTTAAGGGAATACAGATTAAAAAGGAGATGGATTTCTGTATCGCCGGATGAGAACAGGATCTAAGAGCCCCACACCCCCCAAATTCCTCACTGTTTATGCCTCGGTGCCAATGATAATGCAAATTTCATAATAGGTTGCCGTTTACATAAGGCCAAGGGACGCGGTGGCTCAGTGGGTTAGGACGCTGAGCTTGTCGATCAGAAGGTCGGCAGTTTGGCGGGTCGAATCCCGAGTGCCGCGTAGCAGAGTGAGCGCCTGTTACTCGTCCCAGCTTCTGCCAACCTAGCAGTTCGAAAGCACATAAAAATGCAAGTAGAAAAATAGGGACCACTACAGCGGGAAGGTAATAGCGTTCCGTGCGCCTTTGGCGTCTAGTCATGCCGGCCACACGACCACGGAGACGTCCAGCTCTTCGGCTTTGAAACGGAGATGAGCACCGGCCCCTAGAGTCGGAAACGACTAGCACGCATGTGCGGGGGGTAACCTTTACCTTCACCTTACAAAAGGCCAGGAAGAAAATCACCACTAGGTCCCCAGTAAATGTTTTCTTTGAATTCTAGATTTGTTTTTTCTTCCTGGTAAAGGGGCAGCTTACAAAAATAAGCAAAACAAAGGTTAAAAGGAAACAAATAGCATCAAAACTGAAATTCATCATTAAATGTTTGGCTGGTCTGTTTCATATTAGTCTTTGAAGCTGAAGCAGTCGTCATCTTTAGCCCACTTGTCATAAAACTGAGGAACACAAAACAGGAGACCTCCATCCATGAATGGCTTGGGTCCGGGTTATTTGAGGGAACACCTCCTGCCAGCATCAAATTCCCTTCGTCCAGTGCGCTCGCACAGGGAGGGCCTTCTCAGGGTGCCGCCGGTAAAAGATTGCCGGCGGGTAACACCCAGGGGGAGGGCCTTCTCAGTGGGTGCGCCTGCCCTGTGGAACCAGCTGCCCGTGGAGCTTAGGACTGCCCCTGACCTCCGTTCATTCCGCCGGGACCTGAAGACCTGGCTCTTTGAGCTGTCCGGCCCAGGCTGAGAGTTTTTAATTGGGGTTTTTATTTTTAGGGATAATTTAATCTTTTTTTAATTGTTTTTTAACTTTTGTATTTTGTACTGGTTTGATTTTAAAATACCCTGTAAACCACCCTGAGTCCTTCGGGAAAGGGCAGTATATAAATCTAATAAAATAAAAATAAAATAAAATCCCAAATTAGAAATTGCATCCTTCTCTCTCCCTTTGTCACATCAATAGGCCTGGAAAGTGTTCCTCGTAATTCTCATCCATGCCAAATTTGGACGCCAGACTAGGGCCTGGGGGAAGTCATCCTGTTCGTGATGTTTAAATTTGGGGTGTTATAAACACGTTCCAACGCATATAAACACCAAGAAGGGTGTCGTGATGTTTTGATAGATGGTCCAGTTAGTAATTTTGCTGCCAAGAAAAGAGCGTACATTGGCACCTATTAAGTTAGTGTCCTTTTCTCTCCTAAAGAAAATCTAACTTGGTCTAAGCAAATGTCGTGGTGGAATAGTTTAGAACAGGGCTTTCCAACCTTTTCACCCATTGTACCACTTTTAGGATATGGCAACATCTGAGTACCACCAGTTGCCTAGCTCCAGCCATCTCTCGCGTATGCTTGTGTGGTGCTGCCACCAGTTCAGCTCATTCCCCTCCCCCGCTACCACTTTTCTGGGATGGTCACGTACCACCTGCCAGGTACCAATGTACCACAGGTGGTACCTGTACCACTGGTTGAAAAGCCCTGGTTTAGAAAAAGATAAAACTTGCTACAGGTACTGTTTTGGGGATCTCTCTTTCTATGGATGGATGGATGGATGGATGGATGGATGGATGGATGGATGTAGAGAGAGAGAGAGGTAACTCCAAGGAGGCAAAGAGGAGGGGTCAAGTGGGGAACTAGCCTGACCCTTCCTAAATTCCCTCACACATTATTGGTTCTGAAAGGAAGGCAAGTAGTCTTGGCAGATTCCTGTACTTTAGGTAGAACAAAATAAAGTAGTCAACTTGAACCTTCATGTGAAGATATGGATGGATGGATGGATAGATAGATAGATAGATAGATAGATAGATAGATAGATAGATAGATAGATAGATAGATAGATAGATAGAGTAAACAGACAGACAAAGATAGAGACAGGCAGGCAGACAGAAGATAGATAGATAGATAGATAGATAGATAGATAGATAGATAGATAGATAGATAGATAGATAGATAGATAGATGGTAGATAGATACAGTAGACAGACAGAAAAAGTTAGAGACAGACAGACAGGAAGGCAGGCAGGCAGGCAGTTGATAGATGAGAGATGAGAGAGAGAGATGATAGAGAGAGATGATAGAGAGAGAGAGATACAGTAGACAAACAGACAGAGATAGAGACAGACAGACAGACAGATACTGCAGGTAGATAGTGTTAGTTTGGTTCTATAAAGGATTCACCCTTTTCCATATCACGGGCACAAGTCCAGCATCCCCTGCAGTGCCTCTCTGAAGCTGCCCCTTGGGATGCTCAGAAAGGGCAGTTGCTGCCCCAGGAGACTAAGAGGCCTCGAGTTGGGCTGTAAGTAGCAAGCATGGATCAGGAGGTTTGCCCTCCTCCCTGCTCCTTGTTTGTTAGCAATAGCTTGGCTGAGTTATCGAGTCTTAATGCTAAAACGCTGCCATCAGCACCAATCACCCTTTCCGACGGGGAGCACTCCCGTCTATTCCCTGGCACGCCGTTAGACCCCGCTTAATGTCAGAGCATTAAAAAAAAGAGAAGGGATACTTGTTAAATAATTTCCCAAAGCTCGTCCTGGGTGTTTAATTTGCTTTCTTTCGTTCCTTTCCTCTTTCCTTCTCTCTCTCCCTCTCTCTCCCCCCCCTCTCCATTTGCTCTGCTGAAGGGTACACCATTAAGCCGAGCTGATTTAAGGGCTGTCAACATCAACGTTTGTGACATGTGCGTCATCCTGTCAGCCAATCAGAATAATATTGATGATACTTCGCTGCAGGACAAGGAATGCATCTTGGCGTCGCTCAACATCAAATCCATGCAGTTTGATGACAGCATAGGGGTCTTGCAGGCTAATTCCCAAGGTAAGGACGGCCCTGCAATGCTTCTCCAGGCTGCCTAAAGGGGACAGGACGTGGCAGGGAGAATATCTCTCACTCAGTAATTCAAAGGGACCTTCCATCAGCCGGCTTGACGGTTGAACCTGCTGATTGGAAGGATTGGGGGGGGCTTTGCGCGTAGCAGGCAGGGGGAGAGAAGCAAACCCGGGCGCAAAGAGAGCAGAGGTTGATGGGGGAGAGAATTTTTATTTCGTTTCCCCTCCTCTCCGTCCGTCGAATTCTCTCCCCGCGCGTCACGGTGAAAGTTGTTCGGTTAATGCTTTGCATTGCCGGAGGTTGCGTCGTCGCTTTGTGCTTTGGATGGGGGGAAAAAAAAGAGAGGGTGATTTGCGAGCGGCTTTGACCAGCATCTTTGTGTTGTCAACAAGGTTTTATGTCAATGAAATGTCACGCAGTGCCGAAGCAACACTTTTCGGGGCAGAGAAAAGAAAAGAAGAGTAAATAAATATAAATAAACCAGGGGTGGATTTGGGGAAGATCTGTTCAACATCCGCACAAAAAATCCTTAGAGTGTTGTTCGGCCTGACTCTGATTTCAAAAGCACAGCACCTACGAGCACATCTCTCTGGCCGTGTATTTTTTTTGTTGTTGTCGTTCCTTTGTTTCGTTCCGTGTTTTCCCAAGAGCGCAAAACAGACAGCAGTATATTAAACCTCCGATAAACAGGCCAACTGGTATTTCATCCGTGCCTATAACCTGCCCTGAATCTTGCAACATCGAAATAGACAAATCAATAATAATAATAATAAAAAGCTGAATAAATGCCCAAATGCTGCATTTTAAGCAATCATCCTCTTCCTTCCATTCAATTATCCTTCATCATTCCGGTAAATTGCTTTCATTCAAAAAAAATATATCTACCATTAAAGAGTTCGATGGTCGATGAAAACGGAAAAATAAATTGTGATGGCGTTAAGCATCGCCTTGTTGTTTCACTTCCTTAATTTAAAACAGGGATGTGATATGTACAGCAAAAGCTAAGATTATATGCTGGGGAATAGCTGTCTGGCTATTTAATTGTCCTCTATTAGCATCCAACTAAACTCCATAATCTTTCAATCCCGACAGAGATATTGATGTCCACTCCAGTCTATACAGTTTAGTCTACCTGATTGCGTTCCGAGATTTTATAGGATACGGAATTTGTATACCTGTGGCGGATGGTCCCTAGAGATGGGGGGAGGTGTTGTGATGGAGTATAGCAAAGCAATAATTTATGAGGAAAAAAGGAAGCATATTCCAAAAAGGATGAGGGAGAGACAAGAATCTCCCAGGGTGAGAATAGTGAAGATTTAGTCTAGCAAGTTTCCGTCTCTATGGTATAAACAAGCAAGTAAAGAATTTATCCCAAAAATGCTTTTTCAGGTGGCAACTGGACTTTCTTGTCTTTCTTTGAAGACGTTTCGCTTCTCATCCAAGAAGCTTCTTCCGCTCTGACTGGATGGTGGGGAAATGGAAGGATTTATACTCCTTGAAGACCGCTGGTCGTTTGCCTTCTTTTAGAGAGTCGTTGAGGCCACTTGGAGGTTTATCTGTGTCCTCAGGGTCATCTGAGTGGTGCAAATGGGTGTGGAGCCTTCTTGGAGCTGCGGAAAGGATTTGTGTTGTAGACTGGAGATAGAAGCCATGGTTGTTAAGCGAATCACTGCAGTTGATAAGTTAGTCACATGGTTTGCTAAGTGAATCTGGCTTCCCCCATTGACTTTGCTTGTCAGGCAACGGTCATAAGTATGAATCGGTTGCCAAGCGTCTGAATTGTGAGCAGACTATCAAGGTCGTAAGTGAGAAAAACGGTCCTCAGTCATTTTATCCAGTGCTGTTGTGACTTTGAACGGTCACGAAATGAAGCGATGTAAGTCCTACCTCTATGAGTTTACACTTAAAGACACTGCAGTGTTTTCCACTGGTAGGAATTTCCTTCTGCTGTCGCGGTCAGCAAGTGCCCACCTCACTGGGTGGGCCAGATCAAGAAAACAAATTCAACAGGAGGGCCAGAACTTACGTCTATTGAGAGATTGGCTATCATGAAAGAAATCTTGCAGATCTGATTGTGTTACACCTCCTTCCTCTTCTCATACTTCAGTGAAATAGGGAGGTAGTTCTGAGCTGCTTCCGAATATTCATTCATTGGTTGTCTGAACAGCGAGAAGAAGTTCCAGAATGGGTGCTTTGATTTCCTACGAAATCAAGTGTTGTGATTCAGGGTCAGCCTGTGGGTTCGGCAGTTGGGTCGGACGACTCAGAGGAGGAGGAGGAGGAGGGTGTTGAAGACCTTGCTGAGGGGGTTGAAGATCTTGCTGATGAGAGCCCTCAGCCAGGCCCCTCCCACCTGGTCACGATGGAGACCCAGCTGTGTGAGCCTGACAGCGTGGATGAAGATGACCCACAGCTGGCCCTGTTCAAGGACGCCCGACGCAGGAGGCAGTCAAGTAGGAGTAAACAGAGGAAGGCAATGGGGCTCCTCGGAAGGAGGCAGAGAGAAGCCACGCCCTGAACTCTATATAAGGGGAATGTGTGGGGAGGGCTGGTTTGCTGAAGGCAACCGCTCGGATAGTTCCTGTTTCTTAAAGCTCCTGTTTCTTGGTTTGTCTTGTTCCCTTTGTTTTTGTAGCAATAAATTTGGCAGGCGTAATTCCAGCCTCTTGCCTTCTTGTAAAAGGGGTTGTCCCTGCCTTTTCTGCAGGGCCGGTAGCAGGCTGGTACAGAACATCAAGACTCTAAAGTCTCCTTCTACCTTTATGCTTTTATGCTTCTTGAAAAGGACAGTGTCCGAACCGTTGATCAAAATCAAAAAGGTACAAAGAGAAAGTTGTTATACTTTCCCAATTTTTCCAGCTGGTCTGCTGAAAATCCTACTTTATTTTAGCTGACATGGTCTTTCAAACAAGGATGTAGCCAGCTTTTGTGTGGTAGCTACTGGATGGCCATTAGGAAGCCAACGGTGCAAACTTTGAACTGTTAGGTAACCAATACGTTATGGGTTTGCATTCCTCAGGATTAATCTGTGGCTAATGTCCCATTTTATCTATTTTTCCCCCATTTGTTTTCATTTTTAATGTTGACTTCACCTTCTCCTTTTCTGAATTTATCTTTCTTATTATTAATTTGCAGTGGATAAACTCTGCGGTTTGGCTTCAGCCGCGAAGAGTGGTTTATTATGCATAATATTATTTACTACATGTATAGTAAAGTACGTATATTAGAGTACATTGTTGGCTAATTTATGAGTAATTATAATACATAATGTTAATATATTGCCAAACAGATTAATAATATGTTCTGTAATATTATTATATATTGTAATGATTCATTAATAATAAATTACAGACATTAGTCTTTAGTTGGTAAGACATGAATGAAATTAAAGCCACACATAGCCCTGGTGCTTTAATTCAATTTTTATTATTATTATTATTATTTCTAAGAGGAGATTGAGAAGCTGAGGCAAACGGGGGAAATCAGATTTATCTATAGAATGACAAAAGTCAAGAGAGGAATCCAGATTCCCTTAACAACTGGCTTACTACCTTATCAGCTGCAGTGATTCATTTAACAACGGTGGCTAGGAAAGTCGCAAAATGGGGCAAAACTCACTTAACCAATGTCTCACGTAGCAGCAGAAATTGGAGGCTGCGTTGAGTCCATAAGCCGAGGAGCCCCCGTATTTGAGAGGGCTGATTTAAGCATAAAGTCAAAGCTCTCCTGTCCAAACTTTTATAGAATATTAATATTGATTGGGGTGGGGGGTTATTGTGCTCCCTCCCTTCCTTCCTTCCTTCCTTCCTTCCTTCCTTCCTTCCTTCCTTCCTTCCTTCCTTCCTTCCTTCCTTCCTTCCTTCTTCCCCCCTCTTACTGTGTCCTTGCTTCCCATGTCTGCTTCTTTCCTTCCTGTCTCACTTCCGTCCTAACTCACTGTCTCTCCTTTCATTCTTCCTCCCTCCCTTTCTATTGATTGGGTTGGGGGGTTATTGTGCTTCCTTCCTTCCTTCCTTCCTTCCTTCCTTCCTTCCTTCCTTCCTTCCTTCCTTCCTTCCTTCCTTCCTTCTTCCCCCCTATTACTGTGTCCTTGCTTCCCATGTCTGCTTCTTTCCTTCCTGTCTCACTTCCGTCCTAACTCACTGTCTCTCCTTTCATTCTTCCTCCCTCCCTTTCTATTGATTGGGTTGGGGGGTTATTGTGCTCCCTCCCTCCCTCCCTCCCTCCCTCCCTTCCTTCCTTCCTTCCTTCCTTCCTTCCTTCCTTCCTTCCTTCCTTCCTTCCTTCCTTCCTTCTTCCCCCCTCTTACTGTGTCCTTGCTTCCCATGTCTGCTTCTTTCCTTCCTGTCTCACTTCCGTCCTAACTCACTGTCTCTCCTTTCATTCTTCCTCCCTCCCTTTCTCACTTCTTCCTTCCTTCCTTCCTTCCTTCCTTCCTTCCTTCCTTCCTTCCTTCTTTCTTTCCTTCCTTCCTTCCTTCCTTCCTTCCTTCCTTCCTTCCTTCCTTCCTTCCTCCCTCCCTCCCTCCCTCCCTCTTACTGTGTCCTTGCTTCCCATCCTAACTCCTTCCTTCCTTCCTTCCTTCCTTCCTTCCTTCCTTCCTTCCTTCCTTCCTTCCTTCCTTCCTTCCTTCCTTCCATCCTTCCTTCCTCCCTCCCTCCCTCCCTCCCTCCCTCTTACTGTGTCCCTGCTTCCCATCCTAACCCCCTTTCCTTCCTTCCTTCCTTCCTTCCTTCCTTCCTTCCTTCCTTCCTTCCTTCCTTCCTTCCTTCCTTCCTCCCTCCCTCCCTCCCTCCCTCCCTCCCTCCCTCCCATTGCATTCTTCCTTCCGATCTCCCTCCCTCCCTTCCTTCCTTCTCCCTCCCTCCCTCCTTTGCAAAATTTCCGGTTGGAACTACAGGTATGAGATACCATTCTTCAAAGATGAGCAAATGCCTGAGCTGAGGAAGAGCTATGGTTACAGATATCCCGTCCATTTCCCCTATTTTGTCCCATTCCCCTTTTGAATGGCTTGCCCTTTCGGTTTTGCAGAAAACGAAATATTTTCCCCTATTGCCGTGGACGACATCGCGTGGGAACCAGAACAGATAAAAGGCAGTCATACTTAACCAGTTCAAGATTTATGCACCTCGTAGCAGCTTTGCTTGGGGTGGGGTGTCTGCCTCAAATAATGTGATGATCTTGGCTAATGATTTAAGCTGCTATTTTGAATTCGAGATGATAAGAAAAATGGGATTTCATTCGTAAGCTTGTCGTCATCTAAAAAGCCGTCTCCAGTGGCTCTGAGCTGGTTTTTTTTCCTATTTTTTTATTGAAAAGTTTTACAATACATTTTTTAAAAGACAAAACCCCTCCCAACCCCCTCCCCTCTCCCCAAACCTCCCCAACTCTTCCCTCCCCTCCCCCTCCCCGACTTCCCAGAGCTCAATACAGGGTATAAAAATACAAACAATCATAGTCTACCATATGCAAACAACAATAAAATATTAAGTTCTATCGCACTTTAACTCTTATTAAAATAACTACAAGCAATTTATATATCACATCAATACTTATTCAAATGCTAGGTGAAACTTTTTAGTCCCATATTTATTCTGGATATAATCAATCCATCTTCTCCACTCCACAATATATCTCTGAGCTGTTTTTAAGCAGGCTGAGGAAGGGTAGAAAAGAAAAAAAAAAGAATTGCGCTGTAACATTTGTTTTCCCAAAGACATTGCAAGAAAGATCACAGCGCAACGGTTCAAACGCAGTTCAGCATTACAGCAACTCGGAGAGTCGCTCTCCGAATGACTTCGGCTTACGAGAGTTTTCCCTAGGAATTATATTTCAACCACATGAGTAATTCCACTGTGAGCTCCATTTACAGTCTTTGTAAAATAGGGCTAGTGCATAAAGAGAATTAAATAGTGGGCAGATAGATGACTCAAGAGAAATTAGCTTTGCTAAGGCGGTCCTGGAGTTCCACTATACCAGGGGTGGGGAACCTTGGTTCTTTTATGACTTGTGGACTTCAACTCCCAGAATGCCTCAGCCAGCCATGCCAAACCTGTGGCAACTTAGAACGGAGAAAATAGCTGCAGCCAGGCTGGTTATAGAGTTGACAGTCCAGTTGCCTTGTGAAGAAAAAAAAAACCTTTGGGACGACTGATAAAGGCGAATATTTGTAGCTCTTGGGTTGAAATGAGGAGTTCTTGGTGCTCTCTGAGCTTGATTACTTTCTTGAAAATGTTTCACTACCCAACTAGGTAACATCATCCGTGCTAGGAAGGAATGGGGTTTGCCCTCAGTTTATGTTCTAGTGGATTGCCTTGTCGGTGTTGATGAGGGTGGTCGTGGAAGTTCTTTGGTTGGGCTGTTTACTGTTGTCTACCTTGGCAGTTCCTTGACTGGGGTATTGTCTACGTCTTGATGGTTGGTCTGATGTTAATCTTAGTGTTAATCCATGCTCGTCTGGATGTTGGTGTTTGAGTCTTTTTGCTACCTCTTTGACGTGTTGATTGTCTCTTTTGCAGAGTAGGACAAGAATCAGATGAAATCAGATGACACCACGATTTCCTCCTAGGATGAAATCATGGTCTCTTTTCACTACATGCGTTCATTGCAGCTCTTTTCATGTCCATAGACCCAGAATTAACCAAAGAATCTATCACAGCATTGCTCCACAGAGCACCTGACTTAAGCAGGTATACAAAGATTGATGTCATGGTTCCGACAGATGAAACTCTTCAAAGAACTTTGAGGCATTGTTTACCTTAAAGAATCTTTATTCGAGTAGCATAGCATTGGCACTAACATAGCCGAAGCCAAAATCTGAATTCCCCTCCCCTGAGCACATAGTATTAAAGCACAATTCCCTCCCCCAATTAACAGTCATAAATCACATTCTCCAGTTCGTTTGAAATGCAGGCTTTCCCTCCAGCTCTCCAGCCCACCAATTCTTATCATCTCTTATTTCAATAACCTTGGTTCTCAGACTAGCTTCAGTATTGTTATGTCTAGCTAAACTCTCGTGCACATTCCTCCCCCCAGCATCATCTAACTCTAACTCTTAAGAGTAAAACAAAAGAAGAAAATGGTTGCATCTCCATCTGTTGTCAAAGCAAAAACATCCGATCTTAGCAGCGTTGACAATTGAAACACCCAGGATCTTATCAACCTTTGCCTAACCACCCAGGCAGCAATCAAGATGTGATGCTCACTAACACTGACGGTCTCTAGAATATAAATTGAGAGTAAGCCCCATTCCTTACTAGCACTGAGGATGTTACCTAGTTTGAGTAATGAAGCATCTGCAACAACCAAGCTCAGAGAGCACCAAGGATCCCCCGTCCATATCTCTCCTTCACCAAAACGATTGACTTTTATATGTTGATAGTTGTCACAAAAGACTTCCTTATCTCTTTTGTCAGTGGTATAGATTATCATACCAGCCATATCCAGGATAGCTCTACATATTTAGTCAGCAGTTATTGTATGTCTGATGTTCACCTAGAAAAATATCTGTGCTTCCTGTTTACTGAGACCTGTGAGAAATCGTCTGCATTGGAAGTTAACAGTCAACACATAGCTTCCATTTACTATTCTTCCACGTACCCTTAGTTTCCATGTGTAAAACTCTACCACTACCAGTTGAAAGCATGGGGGAGACATTGTTTCAGGAAGATGGATGTTCCTATAATGGTCAAGAGTTGTGTGCAGAATATGATTCCCACAAACTACAATCAGATTTTCAAAGTTCGGCGTACTCCTTCTTTGTGTATTGTGTCCATGTGCCTACAGACACTAGGGTAGAATGGAGGTGCTTAGTAAGTGGCTGGATTCTGAAATTTGACCCACAAGAATTTGGGAAGGTAAATATTAGCAAACTTTTATTCTTATATAAGTGTTACCCCTATGTTGTTGTTCTTTCTCTCGTCCCCATCTCATGAGTGTCTTTTACAAGAGTAAGGAAGGAAAAATTCCCATAATGCTTACCTTATTATTTGAAATATCTGTCTTTTCACAGACCTTCGGCATGCCATCTTTAACTCCAAATGTATTTTGAAATCTGTCCTTCATGTCTCTTAGAAGGAATGACAGAGAGAGACATTTGTGTCTCTTTAATTATAGCAAAAATGTTACAGAACTTATTTTGCTGACATAATATTACTCTACCGTCAGAGTATATGGCAGATTGGAAAACAGCCAAATTCTAACCCACAGTTCCCTTTTTTTCCGATTAACGTTCATATCCACCTGGATTCCAGCAATTTATTATGTTTTACTTTTATTAGGGAAAGGTTGAAAGGATGAAAAAAATAATACTCAGGTATTTCTGTCCTTGGTTAAGAAGATCAAATATTTCAAGCTAAATATTATTTAAATTAGGATCTTATTACACACAATCAGGTTATATAAATATATGTAAATATATACATTATCCCTGTCATCAAATTCTCCTTCTCCAAATATCACAGTTTGAAGTTTGCAAACAGGTTTTAGCAACAAAAAAAAAAGGTGGTGGTTTGGGCAGGTTAGTTTCTCTTAGCTGATTCAACGAAAATTTTTGATGACAGCACAAACTTACATGAATGTAAGGTAGTCTCAACTAACAATGGTAAACTGGGTTAGTGAAGAATGCTGGCTTCTCCATTACAATTCTATCATGGATACCTTTTTAATGAGGCTTCACTGTGTAAGCAGAGTTGCTTTTTGAGATGAAATGATTGCATGGAATGAGTTATAGACTCGGAGTTAAAGGAAACCTAAGTGTCTGGCTCTAGTTGTTACTAGTTCATTAAGCAAATCAGGATTTAATGTATGTCCACTTCTCTGTATTATAAGTGTTAGAAATTCCGTTTATACATAGCACCACAGATCAAGCAAAGGGCACAGTCACCATGTGCTTTACTGCTTCAACTGTAACAGGAAGCAGGAAAATCTACTTAGTACAAAAGAACATAAAGTATATGCCATAGACCCCATCTTTCTAAACACTAACATCTACTGGCTGAATACTACTGTAGTTGTTGCACAAAAATACATTACCACAATAAGACCCTGAAAGTAGATAAACTTGTATGGAATCAATCAATTTTTATTACACTAGAGACCAACATTCTTGTATTGAAATAGCTGAAATTTAGTTAAAGGTACTTTTCATATTTATGCTCAGAGTTTTTGCGAGTCTAATTTGAGACAAGCTGGCTCTGGTCAAAACTAATAAACTGAAAGACCAGGTGTGCGTGTGTGTCTCTCTGTGTGTGCGATTGCTAAACATACAGTTGTGCACATTAATTTTTGTTGTTGTTAGTTACGAAGTCGTGTCCGACCCATCGCGACCCTATGGACAATGTTCCTCCAGGCCTTCCTGTCCTCTACCATCTTCTGGAGTCCATTTAAGCTCACGCCTCCTGCTTCAGTGACTCTATCCAGCCACCTCATTCTCTGTCGTCCCCTTCTTCTCTTGCCCTCAATCTTTCCCACCATTAGGCTCTTCTCCAGTGAGTCCTTCCTTCTCATTAGGTGGTCAAAGTATTTGAGTTTTAGCTTCAGGATCTGGCCTTCTAAAGAGCAGTCAGGGTGGATCTCCTCTAGGACTGACCGGTTTGATCGCCTTGCAGTCCAAGGGACTCGCAGGAGTCTTCTCCAGCACCATAGTTCAAAGGCTTCAATTCTTTGGCGCTCAGCCTTTTTTATGGTCCGTCTTTCACTGCCATACATTGCAAGCACATTAATTACAACACTCTTTTTATTCCAAATTTAAATGACCGTTGATCCTTTTAGTATTCGGGCATCTACTGTTTTTCAAAGAAAAAAATATATCCAATGCTTCAAAATAAAATTTAAACCATTCCATGTAAACACACAAGTGCTCTTTATGAGCATCAATTATACACCAGGCTGGAAACCCCTTAGCCTCTGTGTTATGAAAGATTAAATCAAAATGCTTCCTGTTTCCCAGATGTCCCTGAGATCAATAAGGTGGTATTTAGAAGCCACTTGGAACCTTTTTTGCCCGCAAATTTATAGTTTTTGTCTCCATTTTCTGAAAACCCTGTTTTATATGAAGTATAGCACTCTTGGTAGTTTGTAAGAAGCAAACTGGTCTGGGCTACTTGGTCTAGACAATTGCTCTCATACAGATGTTGCACAAGGGAGATTGAGTCAAAAACCTGCTTTAAGATGACAAATGGGATGAAAACATTATTGTCTTTGATTGCATCCCTTACATCATCTATATGTCGGGAGGCAGAGGGCTATGCTTTATCCTTAGCTGTTTTATAAATATTTAAGCCCTTACAGTTGCCTAAAGATATTAAAGCATATTTTTTACAGGGGCCTGGAATATAAATATTATATGTAGTACAAAAGATACCACAAAGTGCTTTAATGAATTCGTAATTTCCTCTTCACTTTTTATTGGAATATAGTTTATGTTCCAAGCGATCGACTTAAAGGATTGGAACCCAGCCCGCTTCCAGACAGTCCACAAACTAATGGTAAATGGGATTGGAGGTGTTTTTTTTTTTATTTTGTTTAAAATACAGTAGGGAATTCATATTAAAAGGAGTCCTGGGAATTTCATCAAGGGACATCTCAATCTTTCTTGTCTGGAGCAATGCAAGTAAATGACATTGAGGTACTGAGATTCTTAATCAAAAGCTTCGAAATGCCTTAACTTGGAACGAACTATATTAACAGCAATAGCACATACAGTAGATTATATTCTGCTTCACGGTGCTCTACAGCCCTCTCTAAGCCATTTACAGAGTCAGCCTCTTGCCCCCAACAATCTGGGTCCTCATTTTACCAACCTCGGAAAGATGGAAGGCTGAGTCAAACTGGAGTGGGTCAGGATCGAACTGCTGGCAGTGGGGAGTGTTAGCCAGCAATACTGCATTCTAATCACTGGACCACCACAGCAGAATAGGATAGGACAGGACAGAACAGAACAGGATAGAATGCAGAAGAGAAGAGAGAAGGAGAAGAGAGTAGAGAAAATTAGAATAGAATAGAATAGAATAGAATAGAATAGAATAGAATAGAATAGAATAGAATAGAATAGAATAGAATAGAATAGAATAGAATAGAATAGAATAGAATAGAATTAGGAATTGAATAGAATAGAATAGAATGGAATGGAATGGAATGGAATGGAATGGAATGGAATGGAACGGAACGGAACGGAACGGAATGGAACGGAACAGAATGGATAATATGGAATGGAGTGAAATAGAAGAGAAGAGGGGAAGAGAAGACGAGAAGAGAAGAGAAAACACAAGAGAATAGAATAGATAATATGGAATAGAGTGAAATAGAACAGAACAGAACAGAATAGAATAGCAATACAGCAATAGCACTTAGACTTGGGAGGGCCTTCTCAGTGGGTGCGCCTGCCCTCTGGAACCAGCTGCCCGTGGAGCTCAGAACTGCCCCTGACCTACGTTCATTCCGCCGAGACCTGAAGACTTGCCTCTTTGAGCTCTCTGACCCAGGCTGAGAATTTTAACTGGGTTTTATTTTCAGGGATAATTTAATCTTTTATTTGATTTTAAAATGCCCTGTAAACCGCCCTGAGTCCTTCGGGAAAGGGCGGTATATAAATCTAATAAAATCTAAATCTAAATATACCGCTTCATGGTGCCTTACAGCCCTCTCTAAGCAATTTACAGAGTCAGCCTATTTGCCCCCAACAATCCGGGCCCTCATTTTACCAACCTCGGAAGGATGGGAGGTGGAGTCATCCTTGAGCCGGTGAGATTCAAAGACCTGGCAGTGGGTAGAATTAGCCTGCATTCCAACCACAGTGCCACCACAGCTCTTTTAAAACTGATTGAGTACTTTTTTTTTTATTCTGTGCACTTGCACAACCCTTACTTGCTCCAATAGTTTTGTGGATTGATCTGTTGACTCACAGCTCTGTTTCTGCCCTCAATTCCAGATAGATAGATAGATGGATAGATAGATAGATAGATAGATAGATAGATAGATAGATAGATAGATAGATAGATAGATAGATAGATGATAGATAGATAGATAGATGATAGATAGATGATAGACAGACAGATAGATGATAGATAGACAGACAGACAGACAGTTAGATGATAGATAGATAGATTAGATAGATAGACAGACAGACAGACAGACAGACAGACAGAGACAGACAGACCATTGTTCATCATCATCCTAGCCCTTGGCCAGTTGGGCCTGCCATACTTGCTGATGTCGTCACTCCATTTTGTTTTAGGCCTCTTTCGTGAACACTTTTGGTCAAATGGGATCCATTCTATGACCGCCTTGGTCCACCCTGCTCTCAGATCTTCTTGCCGTGTGACCAGCCCATTTTCATTTCAATTCTTTGACTCTCCTGAGGGCATCCTATAAATGTTCGTTTGCTCCCTCATCCATGTGCGGGTCTTTCTATCTTGCCATGCGATGCCAAGCATGTCTCTTTCCATCTATTTATCAGTACAAATAAATTATGATGCAAGCCTAGAGAATTGCATAGGGATGCTGCCTCATTTTCAATTTTTCACAGAATATAAAGATTCACGTCATGAATATTTCACAGAAGTTCAGGGGCTCCCAATGGTTGCCTGTTTTGTGTAACGTTTGCTAATTACGAACAACAAAACTAGACATTCCAGGCTGGTAAATTACATGACCCTTTACATTTTAATGAGACAACAGGATTTTTGCAAAGGGATGTTGTTTCAGTGCTTAATGGTGTCAGCAATGTTGTAATTGTAGGTTGAGGCATATTAACCAAACAACCCTTGAATATAGAGGGTTTCTCTCAACAGCGTCTTGGGAAAATAAAACTGAGTGTTATCATTAAGCCTGTGTCGTTCGTATGCCGCTAATCACTTACTTTATTATGTGTGTATCCATTGTCTTCCTTTAATTGCTCTTTAAATTAAAATTAAAAATAGTTCCAATGCCCAGAGCGGCTGTGATAGTATCTTGATTATGAAGATAACTTTGATAAAGTGGAACATGCCAACAATGCATTATGAGAATCACAGTGATTTAAAGTTATGGTTAATAGCAGATATTCTGCTTCTGGGTTTCCCCCCCCCTTGTTCTGGCACATATTGTTTGTTTAATAGATTGTTATTTATATACACTGAGACAATTACACAGGAAGGTTCATGTATTTCAGAATAATTGTTCTAGAATTGGTTTTCCAGAAGAAGACAGCTTTGGCAAAACTAACCAAGATTCAATCTCTCTCTCTCTCTCTCTCTCTCTCTCTCTCTCTCTCTCTGTGTGTGTGTGTGTGTGTGTGTGTGTGTGTGTGTGTGTGTGTGAGAGAGAGAGAGAGAGAGAGAGAGAGAGAGAGAGAGTTCATGGATACCACACATATAGATGGGGCAATTATGCTGAAGATGTGTGCCTAGAGTATGTTAAGGTAAAGGTAAAGGTTCCCCCGCACATGCGTGCTAGTCGTTTCTGACTCTAGGGGCCGGTGCTCATCTCCATTTCAAAGCCGAAGAGCCAGCGCTTGTCCGAGTGTGTCTCCGTGGTCATGTGGCCGGCATGACTAGACGCCAAAGGCGCACGGAATGCTGTTACCTTCCCACCGGAGTGGTCCCTATTTTTCTACTTGCATTTTTACGTGCTTTCGAACTGCTAGGTTGGCAGAAGCTGGGACGAGTAACAGGCGCTCACTCTGTTACGCGGCACTCAGGATTCGACCCGCCAAACTGCCGACCTTCTGATCGACAAGCTCAGCATCTAGTTTAAGGAAAAGAAGGACTGGGGAGGACATGGTAGCAATCTTCCAATATTTGAGGGGCTGCCACAGAAAAGAGGGGGTCAACTTGTTCTTCAAAGCACCAAAAGGCAGGACAAGAAGCAATGGATGGAAACTCATCAAGGAGAGAAGCAACCTAGAACTAAGGAGAAATTTCCTGACAGTGAGGACAATTAACCAGTGGAACAGCTTGCCACCAGAAATTTCCTGACTGTGAAAACAATTAATCAGTGGAACAACTTGCATCCAGAAGTTGTGAATGCTCCAACACTGGAAGTTTTTAAGAAGAGATTGGACAACCCTTTGTCTGAAATGGTCTAGGGTTTCCTGCCTGAGCAGGGGGTTGGACTAGATGATCTCCCAGGTCCCTTCCAACTCTGTTAGATAAACTCATAACAAATGAAGTAGGTTACACTGTGTCCAGTGTATGTTTTGTCTCTGCATGTTTTCTCGTGGACATTCATTGGGCTGTTTTCAAATTTCACCATCTCAAATGTTAAGACTCAAAACCTTTAACTATAATTGAAGAGGCTTGCTTGATATTTTTGCTTTAGAAATGTGAAGATCTGGGGGGGGGAAGCAGGGTGGGGGGGAGAGAACACCAGAGAAAAATAAAGGAATATACACCCCCACCTTCCCCCCCTTTGCACCCAAGTCCTTATAGAAAAATATAAGACCAAACAATTGAACAGAAATATTCTACCCTCTGTTTTAAGTTTAAGTTGCTTCCTGGGTCTGTCAGCTTTCTGCTCTTGGTGTAAAACAGTCTTTTTCTTGGTTTGATGTCTGCTTTCTCCTGAGCCTGTGGATATTCATCTAAGAAAAAATGCACGGTGGGGGAAATCTGGAGAAAATCCCGGTATAATGCAGTATGGTTTGCGGCAGAGACATCCGCCCCAAATTGCAGTAATGGCATGTTGAGAAAAATGCCACCATTACATACTTGCTGCAGGATTTCTGATGCAAGGAGGTGAGGGGCAGCATTTGCATAACGATGTTATGAAATATGGACCATAATTTCCCTTCCGTGTGCCCCGCCCCCCCTAGGAAAAGATCAAAGGAAGCAGAAGCCAGAGTTTATAGCTGGTTAATAAGGAGGGGGGGGGGGGAAGACGAGGCCTCAGACGCCTAATTCTGAGAAAATAAATGAACTTATTCCAACACTCAGGCGGGTGCAGAGAACCAAATGATGACATAAGTTACCTTTTGATGGCAGCGTGTAAATGATATAGAGCACACAAGTGTGTGTATGAATCATGCGTGCACGCGTGTGTCAGTCATTAAGATGCAATTATAGAATTCCATCGTTTGTGTGATGAGGTCATGAGCTGTGTCAGTGTTTCAAAGTCACACATTATTTCAGATGTCTCTGATTCTACAGCTGAGATCCTCCACCCGTCCAGCTCTTTCGGTTCTCCTATTGATGTGTTCTCCATGTGGGATTTTTCCCCCCATTGTTTGCTTTTATCCTTTCTATCATCTCATTGCTATTTCTGCTTGCCCTCATTTCATTTCTTCCCTTTTTATTGTTGCATTTTGCTTTTTATTGTTCATTGTGGTAAGCCACCCAGAGTAGCAAATAAATTTCACAAAATAAAGAAGAATAGAATAGAATAGAATAGAATAGAATAGAATAGAATAGAATAGAATAGAATAGAATAGAATAGAATAGAATAGAATAGAATAGAATTTATTTATTATATATTTATTTATTTATTATATTTTTATACCGCCCTTCTCCCGAAGGACTCAGGGCGGTGTACAGGGCAATAAATACAAAACAGGATACAAAAGTTAAAAACGATTAAATAAATGCCCAAGGTTAAAACAATAATTAAAACGTATTTAAAACCCCAACCCTAACCCATCAGACCAGGTCAGACTGCTCAAATAGATACGTTTTTAGATCGCGCCGGAAGGAGCGAAGGTCGGGGGCCGTCCGGAGCTCAACCGGCAAGTGGTTGAGAATAGAATAGAATAGAATAGAATAGAATAGAATAGAATAGAATAGAATAGAATAGAATAGAATAGAATAGAATAGAATAGAATAGAATAGAATAGAATAGAATAGAGCTGTAAGGGACCTTGGAGGTCTTCTAGTCCAGCCCCCTGCTCAAGCAGGAGAACCTATACCATCTCAGACATGTGACTGTCCAGCCTCTTCTTAAAAACCTCCAGTGACGGAGCACCCACAATTTCTGGTGGCAAGCTTTTTCCACTGGTTGGTTGTCCTCCCTGTCAGGAAGTTTCTCCTTAATTCCAGGTTGCTTCTCTCTTTGCTCAATTTCCATCCATTGTTTCTCAACCTGCCCTCTGGTGCTTCAAACTTAAAGGGACATTTTTAAGGAGCCCCATGCATGAGCTGTTCTTAATTTCTTGTAGGGACTTAAGGTTACAGTTTCATGACTTGCTGAGAAATTTGGCCACCTGACTGAAATTACTTTTAGAAACCTGGGAGAACTTTTTTTTTTCCCTGAGGAAGACCCATCCTATTGGATTCAAATTTCACTTTAGGGGAACATGAAATTTGAGGGCAACTTAGGAATGGTCAAAATTCTCATGGGAAAGTTTACTTTCTTAAGCTGAATTATTTTCGCTTCCATACGTCATCTCCTTCTGAACTTAGACTTTGCACTAGATGCAGTTGCATATAGCACAGCATAAGGACTATTATTCCAGTTTTGGAACTGCCTGTATACATACAATACATACACACAAGTGTACATATGCATAATGCTGCTCCCAACAGTTCCTTAAAATAAGAGGGGGGAAAAAGGAAGGATAGATTTTTTTTAAAAAGATAGAGCTAGGTTTAGTGCTGCTGTTAAGAATATGGAAGAGTGCTTTTGAGTTAGACAATATTTGCTGCCTTGCTTTTAAGGCAGCCAGAGAAAATTCAGCTACATTATGAATACGTAGTGGTCCGATGCTCTTGTAGGTTGCCAACAGAAAGGAAATACACAAGTTAACACAATCTTTTATTGGTGTGTGTGCCTGTGTGTGTGAGAGAGACTATTTAACACTATCAAGTCAGTCTCTTTAAGATAATAACAGTACAACCTGTCAAACCTCCTCCCACAAATGCACAGGTACAGTATAGGTGATACCTTGGTCAGTAGTAGCAACTGTGAGAGGGATCTCGGAGTCCTAGTAGACAATCACTTCAATATGAGCCAGCAGTGTGCTGCAGCCACCAAAAAAGCCAACACAGTTCCAGGCTGCATTAACAGAGGGATAGAATCAAGATCACCTGAAGTGTTAATACCATTTTACAAGGCCTTGGTAAGGCCACACCTGGAATACTGCATCCACTTTTGGTCACAACAATGTAAAAAAGATGTTGAGACTCTAGAAAGAATGCAGAGAAGAACAACAATGATGATTAGGGGACCGGAAGCTGAAATATTTGAAGAATGGTTGCAGGAATTGGGTATGTCTAGTTTAATGAAGAGAAGGACGAGGGGGGGGGACATGATAGCAGTGCTCCAATATATCGGGGGCTGCCCCAAAGAAGAGGGAGTCAAGCTATTCTCCAAAGCACCTGAAGGCAGGAGAAGAAGCAACGGATGGAAACTAGTCAAGGAGAGAAGCAACCTAGAACTAAGGAGAAACTTCCTGACAGTTAGAACGATTAACCAGGGGAACAACCTGCCTCCAGAAGCTGTGAAAGCTCCAACACTGGAGGTTTTTAGGAAGAGACTGGACAACCATTTGTCTGAAATGGTATAGGGTTTCCAGCCTGAGCAGGTATTTGGACTAGAAGACCCACAGAGTCCCTTCTGATTTTATTATTCTGTTTTTAACTCTAGTAACATTTCACTTGGGAGTTCAAGGGTTTGATATACAGTGTTGTATAATATTCGCATGTAAACTGTGAGTAAATTAACCTGATTAAAATTAACCAATTGGTAATCAGTAGATATTTCTCTATTTTAGCTAAAAGTAGACTTATATACCACTTCACAGTGCTTTACAGCCCACTCTAAGCAGTTTACAGAGTCAGCCTCTTGACCCCAACAATCCGGGTCCTCATTTTACCAACCTCGGAAGGACAGAAAGCTGAGTTAACCTTGAGCCATTCAGGATCGAACTGCTGGCTGTGGGCAGAGTCAGCCTGCCATTCTGCATTCTAAGCACTCCGCCACCAGGGCTCAGTGAATGAAGGGGACATCTGACAGGTGTCCATCAGCTCATAGAGGAGGATAGAAGTTCTTTTTGTTAAGGTATTCTAACAACTGAATCTACACAAATATAAAAGAATAGTGGTAGCACCCAGAATTTTGAACTATTTCAGTTGAATGAGTCTGACATTTCAGTGATTCTATAAAATGTCATTTACTGGAGGCAATCTCCGAGAAGTTATTACTTGTTATTTTTTAAAGAATGGTGGAAGAAATATTGAAAGACAAGAAATGGCTTTTCATGATCACTTCGCACGTCTTAACTAATTTCAGTTGTTTGCCATCTTTTCTCACATCCAACAAGGCTTGAATTATAACATTTTACTTTATTATTTCTATCTATCTATCTATCTATCTATCTATCTATCTATCTATCTATCTATCTATCTATTAATTACATTTATATACTTCCTGTCTCTCTGTATTAGTTACACAATCCTATCTTCCTCCTTGTAAAGATGAAGATAATGATGGTGAGGAAGATATTTTAAAAAACCCTCAAATCTGTGCTATTGAATTTCAAGAATTTGTGATACGATTTAGAGATCAAGTTATATACATTAATACATTTTTCCTATAGCATATTATTTAATTTCTATCACTGTATGATTACCACATCTCCAAGATGCAGTTGTTAAAGACACATTGAATTTGCACAGAAAAATCAAGCATATGATTAGCACTTCTTTTTTTTTCCAACTGTCAAGAACCCATATTTTTTATAATAGGTTGGCTTGCTCTCCTTCTATAATCTTTTTGATCTTTCATCACTGTTTTTGCTGCAAGGACATGCTTTGAATGTTGATATATATTTTTTTTTGTTTTTTCCAATAAATCCATATGGTGAGCAGAACATCCCCCAGGCCACTTTCAGAGGTATTCTACAGGAGCTATCTTCCCTGATTTAAAAACAAATAAAATTACAAAGAATATCAGGTAGAATAGAAAAAGCTGCCCAATAGTAATCAAAACAGGCTTATCTGGCCCAACCCTGATTAGTCCATAAGCCTAATTAAATCATTACACATCAAAGAAGTCTCAGTGGCTTTCCAAGCCAAGAATTGTTCTGGAAATTAAAATGCAATCAAATACTTTGCGGTCGCCAAATTAGCCTGCGGATTCGGTTGATATAAAAATTGAAGCACATCCCACCTGAATGATCCAGAATGGACCCTAACCCCGCTGACCCTTGAACTTACACACACAACTGAGCCCCAACGTTTCTGTTCTTAAGTGAGACATCTGTGAAGTGAGTTTTGCCCCATTTTACGACTCCTGTTACATCAGCTGTTAAGTGAATCACTGGCAATTGATAAGTCAGTAACTCAGTTGTTCAGGGACCCCAGCGTCCCCATTGACTCTGCTTGTCAGAAGGTCACAAAAAGTGATCCTGTGACCTTGGGGCACAGCAACGGTCATAAGTGTGAACCAGTTTGCCAAGCCTTTGAATTTTGATCCCATGATCGTGGGGATGCTGCAAAGATTGTCTGTCACGGTTCCGACAGCTGAAACTCTTCAAAGAACTTCGAGGCATTGTTTACCTTAAAGAATCTTTATTCGAGTAGCATAGCATTGGCACTAACATAGTCGAAGCCAAATGAGTTCCCTTCCTCTGAGCACATAGTATCAAAGCAAAATTCCCTCCCCCAATTAACAGTCATAAATCACATTCTCTAATTAGTTTGAAATGCAGGCTTCCACTCCATATCTCTAGCCCGCCAATTCTTATCATCTCTTATTTCAATAACCTTGGTTCTCACACTAGATAACAGTATTGTTATGTCTAGCTAAACTCTCATGCACATTCCTCCCCCCAGCAACATCTACTCTGAAAGTAAAATATAAGAAGAAAATGGTTGAATCTCTAACTGTAGTTAAAGCAAAAACATTAGATGTTAGCAGCGTTGACTGTGAAAAATGTCACTTTTTCAATGCCATTGTAACTCTGAACGTTCACTAAATGATTTTTTTTTTAAGTCGAGGACAGCCCGTAGTACCAACTTTACTCCAATCTCCTCAAGAAACTAGTGCACTAAACCCCCATCGTTATGAGACGACGCCTTTGACAAACAACAATGGGATTTTTTGGCCACCATCACAGCCCTGCTTTCCCCATGTTGCGAGAGCCAATACGTGTGTGATAGTGAGGTGCGTGTTGGGTTGCGTACACAATGTATCTGAAGAATCTAAATTCTGTTATGATTTCGAGCGACTCAAAGCTTGTCCACTTCTTGCCAGTGTTGCAAAAGTGGCAAGACTCTTAATGTTTTCGGCAATACATTCTTCGAAATACCCAGTTGTGAGCGTGGAAAAACCTGACCCACGCTCAAGAAATCAGCGGTGTTTTTGTCTACCCTTTTCTGCGCTGATCACGTCATTTTCTAGGGAGATCCTCAACAGGAATTACCCCTTAGCTCTGCTCAATCTTTCTATGTTGGTTTGAGGGTTGATCTGAGATTTCTATGTGCAAAGTCCAAAAAGGACTGTGGTCTTCTCATAGTAGCTGCAAGGATTGTCTGGCTGCTTTTGTGGAAGAATTAGCTAACTCTGTGTTGTGGGTTGGAAGACGCCCGAGTATAAGAGTCTTACATTCTTCAGGGTGGCTTCTTCCTTCTTCTCCCACCATGGATTGACTATGTAATTAGTCTACCTTGGAATTTGTAAATAGAATAAATAGTTTCCTATTTGCCATAGTGGCGAATAGCTGTAGCTTCGGTGTGGGATGAGAGCGGAGTTTAGTTCTCCAAGCTTGTGGGTTGGTTTCCAAATCTTTCATTACCAGGCTAGGTAACATCTTCAGTGGAGTTTGGGGGTGGGGGCGGTCTGTGTTGGTGTTCTTCTACTTGTGTGGTCAGTGGGTCTTGTGCTGGGAGGGTCACGTCAGGTGAAGGTCTTGTGAGGGGGTCTCGTTTCATACTTGCTGATTGAGAAGACAATTGTGATGTGCTTTGTAATGTGTTTTTTTTTGGCCAGACGCTAAATTAATAAATAAACACGATGATCATAACGATAGCAGCTATGGGGTCCTGTCCTATAAGAAATGAAGCTTAGTTAAGACAAGATTCATATTTATGAGGAGCAAGTGGCAACCAGAGACATCTTTCCAGAACTGCATGATATAAGGATACCTCACTTCAACTCAGTTGCACTTCTAAATCCGATGTAGGATCCGTCCTTGAAAGTGATCAAAGCAGTTGGGGAAAGTTATGACTGCAAAGATGGATAAATATACCAATTTTTAATGCCTAATTTGTTGTACCTGGCATTTATATGGCGGTTAAGAAGTAATAGTACTCAGAGACCTGGGATTTTAGTAACTTCATCTCCTAAATAAATTGTTAGAAGGAGAGGTGTGTGTGTGTGTGTGTGTGTGTGTGTGTGTGTAAACAGCTATGCTTCTCACAGCTGCAGCTCAAGGGAGCTATTGAGAGAGCTAATTTATTGGAGCTTAATAGATTAAAAGTCCAAATTGAGTCTCATGAAATAAACCTCATCAAATTCTAATCTGCATAATTTCACCATAAGCAGCAATGGGAAATGTTTGTAATTTATGTTTCGGCAGCTGCCAATCATGTGTTAAAACGAAACTGCTCCATTCATTGAACAAAAGAATTTAGTTTCTTTTTTTTTTTTTTGCAGAGGTTTACCAAATTTGCTTTTCTCTACCTTTCTTCTCAGAAAAAGAAATAGGGGGAAAATGTTTTTTCTAACTTGTGGTTGTTTTTAAAAGTAACCTTTCCATTCACACCAAATCTATCTCAATAGTATGATGGAACAACATTAGAAAGATAGAGGGAGAATAGAATAGAATAGAATAGAATAGAATAGAATAGAATAGAATAGAATAGAATAGAATAGAATAGAATAGAATAGAATAGAATAGAATAGAATAGAATAGAATAGAAGACAGATGGGATGGAATGGAATGGAATGGAATGGAATGGAATGGAATGGAATAGAATAGAATAGAATAGAATAGAATAGAATAGAATAGAATAGAATAGAATAGAATAGAATAGAATAGAATAGAATAGAATAGAATAGAATAGAAGACAGATGGGATGGAATGGAATAGAATAGAATAGAATAGAATAGAATAGAATAGAATAGAATAGAATAGAATAGAATAGAATAGAATAGAATAGAATAGAATAGAATAGAATAGAATAGAATAGATGGAATGGAAAAGAATAGAATAGAAAATATAGAATAGAACAAAATAGAATAGAATAGAATAGAATAGAATAGAATAGAATAGAATAGAATAGAATCAGAACAGAACAAAATAGAATAGAATAGAATAGAATAGAATAGAATAGAATAGAATAGAATAGAATAGAATAGGAATAGGAATAAAACAAGAATAAGAATAGAGAATGGAATGGAATAGAATAGAATAGAATAGGATAGAATGGAATGGAATAGAATAGAATAGAATAGAATAGAATAGAATAGAATAGAATAGAATAGAATAGAATAGAATAGAATAGAATAGAATAGAATAGAATCAGAACAGAACAAAACAAAACAGAACAGAACAGAACAGAATAGAATAGAATAGGAATAGGAATAAAACAAGAATAAGAATAGAGAATGGAATGGAATAGAATAGAATAGAATAGAATAGAATAGAATAGAATAGAATAGAATAGAATAGAATAGAATAGAATAGAATAGAATAGAATAGATGGAATGGAAAAGAATAGAATAGAAAATATAGAATAGAACAAAATAGAATAGAATAGAATAGAATAGAATAGAATAGAATAGAATAGAATAGAATAGAATAGAATAGAATAGAATAGAATAGAATAGAATAGAATAGAATCAGAACAGAACAAAATAGAATAGAATAGAATAGAATAGAATAGAATAGAATAGAATAGAATAGAATAGGAATAGGAATAAAACAAGAATAAGAATAGAGAATGGAATGGAATAGAATAGAATAGAATAGAATAGAATAGAATAGAATAGAATAGAATAGAATAGAATAGAATAGAATCAGAACAGAACAAAACAAAACAAAACAAAACAAAACAAAACAAAACAGAACAGAACAGAACAGAACAGAATAGAATAGAATAGGAATAAAACAAGAATAAGAATAGAGAATGGAATGGAATAGAATAGAATAGAATAGAATAGAATAGAATAGAATAGAATAGAATAGAATAGAATAGAATAGAATAGAATAGAATAGAATAGAATGCCATCAGGTCATGGTCTGGATTTTACCTGTCTTTTAGAAGTCAGGAGTAAAGTTCTTCAAGTTCCATGCTCGAATAAATGTGGTGAAAATTTTCCAAAGGACCAAATGAAGGGTACCAAATAAACGGCGCAAGTGTCCTAGCCCAAAGTGATTTCTGTCTGCTCACCGAGGCTGCACTGATGTTTGGCGAACTGAAAAATAAGAAAATTAAGCTTTTCCCCCCTCTTCCTCCCCCTCCTTTGCCTCAAAATCAGATGTAACATACCTTCCCGCACCTTCTTCCTGAGCCGATGGATATTTCATCAGTGAGATGGTCTCATTTTACTTCCCAACTTGCTTTTCCACAAAACGTTCTGTAGGGGGCGCTTTAACACATTTGAGGCTTGTGTGCCCAAGAAGGGCAATTGGAAGGGAGAAGATTTGCACGCAGAAGGTGTCTCATAAGAGTGCATCGGATCAGTGAGACACAGAGACCAAAATCTCAGTTTCATTGCTAGTTTTGCATTGGGTGAACTATTTCACCCTTAACCTCTATCTGAATATAGAAAAACAACACAATTGCCAGTATAGTGTGTACACCTACTTAAACCTACTTAGAGCCTTGGTGGAGCAGTGGGCTAATGCCTCCTTAAGTAACACCAGCTGCCTGCAATTAGTGCAGGTTCGAGTCCCACCAGGCTCAAGGTTGACTCAGCCTTCCATCCTTCCCAGGTAGGTAAAATGAGGACCCAGATTGTTGGGGGCAATTAAACTGACTTTGTAATAATGCCGCTTGGGTGTGTGTGTGTGAAAGCCCTAACAAGCAGGCATATACATAGAATGAAGGCTACTGCTACGCTTGTAAGCCGCCCTGAGTCTTCGGAGAAGGGCGGGATATAAATGGAATTTTAAAAAAAGAAAAAACAGGGCATTGGCTTAAACCACTACCGCATGGGTAGTGATGGGAGCATCCCGATACTCCCATATTACACCCCTCCTGGCTGAGCTGCATTGGTTACCGGTTGCCCTCCGGGTGAGATTTAAGGTGCTGGTACTTACCTTTAAAGCCCTACATGGCTTAGGCCCGGGATACTTGCAGGACCATCTGCTGCCGGGAACGAATTCCCATCGCCCAGTATGCTCACACAGAGAAGGCCTCTTCAGGGTACCGTCGGCTAGACAATGTCGGCTTGCGACCCCCAGGGGAAGAGCCTTCTCTGTGGGAGCGCCAACCCTATGGAACCAGCTCCCCCCTGAGCTTCGGATGGCCCCAGATCTCCGGTCCTTTCGCCGCGGCCTCAAAACACTCCTTTTCCACCTGGCTGACCTGGACTGACAGGGATTTTAATTATGTTTTTAATTTTTTAACTCTAATTTTTAATTTATTTTAATTTTTATTTTTATTTATTCTACAGGGGCCTTTAATTTTAATTTTAATTTTAACTTCTGTATTATTGTATGTTATTGTTGTTAGCCGCCCTGAGTCCTTCGGGAGATAGGGCGGCATATAAGTCCCAATAATAAATAAATAATATTGTGGGAGTTTATGCGGAGAGTGAGGAAAGATCAGGCTGACAGACTGGGTCCATGGAGCCCTTCGTCTTCAGCCATCCAGCCCATAATGATTACCGTTATTCCTGCGCCATTTGCTTTCAGGGCATCTGTAGCCCAGCTCATTTGTTCAGGAATCCTGGAAATATTGATTTTTGTAGAAATCTGCCTGTGCAACTCTCCTAACTCCTTTGTGCTAACTTTCCTGAAACTAGTTGAGTTTGACATGGAGTTAATAAACACCCAGCCGAAGCAGGAAGCAGCAAATTCACCTTGAACCGTGCTTTCCTGACTTATTTGATATACTCATTTATTTGCCAGATTTCAAGGCTGTGTCAGTCTTCTAAGCAGTTTACAACTGGTACAATAAATCAACTGTGACAAGAGTAACAACCAATAGCTATTGAACCAGCCAATTAACGATCAGTATCCAAAATAGTCATAATTTAATACAGCATCTCTCGTAAAAAAAAACACAACTCATCAGATAATCCACCCCAAATGCCATCGCAACAATGACATTCATGTGCTCGAGCTTAGAAAAGCTTAGTAGAAAAGCGACATTGTAACTAAAGTGACTAAAGTAGAATTCGGCCATCTTTAAAACATTGGTTACAAAGGAGTAAAACTCCTACCCCGTTTTATTCCCCGCGCGTCAAGTAAAATGTTCTAGAAGGTATTGTTGTCATTTTAAAAAGTTGTTCTCATGTGTGGTGAGGGAATCAAATAAGTTAGCAATCAATCAGACCTTCATTGGTCATAGACCAGCATGTAGAATACAGAGATCACAGAATCAAGCGCCGGAAATCAGGAGGTCCAATGAATATTCAAATGAATATAAGAGTTTATTGCGAGCTGAACTACTAACAGTCAAAGCAAATTGGTGATAGATAAGAGTCAGTGAAATTCAAGGTGGGCTGGACTTACATTCTCTTGTGGGCTATCAGTTATCAAGTTATATCAAGTTAGTGTGCAGTGATTAGAATGCAGTATTGCAGGCTAGTTCTGCTGACTGCCAAGGGTTCGATCCTGACCAGCTCAAGGTTGACTCAGCCTTGAATCTTTTCAAGGAAAATGAGGGCCCAGATTGCTGGGGGCAAATAGGCTGGCTCTCTAAACCGCTTAGAGGAGGATGTAAAGCATTGTGAAGCGGTATATAAGTCTAAGTGCTATTGCTATTGCTATCAATCAATCAATCAATCAATCACATTTTTGCTCAGTCGTAGGCCAGCATGTCGAATGCAGAAATCACAGAGTCAGGCGTGGGAAATCCGGAAATCCAGGCAGTTCAAATGAATATGAAGGGTTTATTGCAAGCTTCAGCTACTAACCGTCAAAAGAAATTGGCGGTAGATAAGAGTCAATGGGATTCAAGATGGGTTGGGCTTCAGTCTCCGGTGGGCACGAGGGGACGCAAGACTGATGACACATTTGACCCCTCCCTCGGGCTCAGCCTGGTCGTTTCCTACACACAGTTAATTAAAATAAAAGAAAAAGAAAGGAAATGTGTCTGTCTTTGTGTACATATACATACACAATGCACATTAAAATATCTAAGGGTGGTTAGTGTTAATCCTACAATGTGCAGTGCAGGTTACTGAGCAGTACTTGGCTGTAGACAGAGAGATGGAGTCAGATTGATCTGATCTTAAGATAAAACAAATTAGAATGGCCAAAGATTTAATACAAAGTGGAAATAATAACTCCTGGCCTGTTCCTGCATAGAGGGGATAATAGAGTATAACACGTTCCATCGATTCAAGGAAACAAGTTATTCTCCTGGAAATTTAAAGGGCAAAATTTTGTCCCTCCGTTTAGTTAGACGTTCTAGGAACTAGGAGTAGCGTGAGTGCACAACAAATCGAGAGATATTTGTGGAGAAAGAAGAAAAAAAATATCTGGAAATAATAATAAAAAAATGGTGGGGATAAAAGCATTCCCAAAGCATCAGAGTTATTTCTGGATGTTTTCTGAAGACGACGAATGATTCTAGAGTAGTAAATATATGGCTCTATTTGTGTTGATGTTTCAATCCTTTTTATTGCTAGCTGGGTTAATACGACACTTTTTTTTTTTTGCATCTTTAAATATCATTCCAGCAACTGTGCAATTACTGTTTTCCAGGTGACAGTGAGGTTTTTGTCCGATAGGTGTTTGAAAATTAGGCAGAACCTGGATCAACTTTTGAATATACTTTAGGCGTGCATTAAGCTGTACAAAAAGGCAAACGTTTTTAAATTGTGCTCTCTTTTTTTCCCCAGTTTCCGATAACAGAGTCTGAGCCAAAACTGCTGAATCCCCTAAATATTGTAGCACTTGTTAAAACTAAATGTGTTTCAGCGGTTTTCGGCAGTCAGTTCCCAGCCTTTGAATTAACTTTTATAAAGAGAGAGGTGAGATCTGACAGTATCGAGTCTCGGATCGGACAGATCTAAGCTTAACGTGCTGTTTAAAAATTGAATTGCAACCCTCTGTATTAACAGGGTTTTTAAGAGTTTGAAAATGCAGAATGATGGTGCAGTTTTGAAATTTCAGCAGCTCGGCACGTCCATTAATGTTTTCTCTAATATTTAAAACTGTGGGTGCTGATCCAGACAGGAAATACGATCATTGTATTCTTGGGCTCACCAACATTGAATGGACAGAGCTTTGAGTGTAGTTATCATCTTACCTTTTGTGTGTGTGTCATTCCCTCTAGACAGCCCTGCCAAGAGCAGTTGTGTTTAGGAAAAGGACACGTGGATATGGAAGAGTGTCAGAAGCAGGAAGAACTTTTAGCATAGGATTTAGAATAGAATAGAATAACAGAGAATGAGGTGGCTGGATGGAGTCACTGAAGCAGTAGGCGTGAGCTTAAATGGACTCCAGAAGATGGTAGAAGACAGGAAGGCCTGGAGGAACGTTGTCCATAGGGTCGCGATGGGTCGGACACGACTTCGCAGCTAACAACAACAACAACAACAAGAATAACAGAGTTGGAAGGGACCTTGGTGGTCTTCTAGTCCAACCCTCTGCTCAGGTAGGAAACCCTATACTATTTCAGACAAATCTGATCTTAAAAACTTCCAGAGTTGGAGCATTCACAGCTTCTGGAGGCAGGTTGTTCCACTGGTTAATTGTTCTCACTGTCAGGAAATTTCTCCTTAGTTCTAGGTTGCTTCTTCTCTCCTTGACTAGTTTCCATCCGTTGCTTCTTCTCCTGCCTTCTGGTGCTTTGGAGAACAGCTTGACTCCCTCTTCTTTGGGGCAGCCCCTGAGATATTGGAATACTGCTGTCATGTTCCCCCCTCATCCTTCTCTTTTATTAAATTAGACTTTTGTTGAACACGGCCTGTATGATTAAACACGTTAAAGAGTGGCCTCTTTTTTGAACCATCAGTGGATTCTTTTCATTCATTAGGGACAGAAGAATCACCTGAAGTGTTAATACCACTTTTTGATGCCTTGCTAAGACCACACCTGGAATGCAGTGTGCTGCTTTCTTTTCTTTCATTCTTTCTTTCTTTCTTTCTTTCTTTCTTTCTTTCTTTCTTTCTTTCTTTCTTTCTTTCTTTCTTTCTTCCTTCCTTCCTTCCTTCCTTCCTTCCTTCCTTCCTTCCTTCCTCCCTCCCTCCCTCCCTCCCTCTCTCTCTCTCTTTCTTTCTTTCTTTCTTTATTTCTTTCTTTCTTTCTTTCTCTCCCTCTTTCTTTCTTTCTTTCCATCGTTTCTTTCTTTCTCTTCCTTCCTTCCTTCCTTCCTCCCTCCCTTATGGTTTTTCCTTCCTTCCTTCCTTCCTTCTCTCTCTCTCTCTCTCTCTCTCTCTCTCTCTCTCTCTCTCTCTCTCTCTCCCTCCCTCCCTCCCTCCCTCCCTCCCTCCCTCCCTCCCTCCCTCCCTCCCTCCCTCCCTTCCTTCCTTCCTTCCTTCCTTCCTTCCTTCCTTCCCTTCATGTGTTTTGGAAAATAGATTGAGTTCCTCTTCTTTGTGGCAACCTCTCAGATATGAGAACACTGCTACCGTGTTCCCCCCTCATCCTTCTCTTCACTAAACTAGACATCCCCAATTCCTGCAACCGTTCTTCAAATGTTTTAGCCTCCAGTCTCCTGATCATCTTTGTCGCTCTTCTCTGCCCTCTTTCCAGAGTCTCAACATCTTTTTTTTATATTGTGCAGCTGAAAAAGAAAGAAAGAAAGAAAGAAAGAAAGAAAGAAAGAAAGAAAGAAAGAAAGAAAGAAAGAAAGAAAGAAAGAAAGAAAGAGAAAGAAGCAGAAGGGAGAGAGGAAGGAAGAAAGGAAGGAAAGAAGGAAGGAAGGAAGGAAGGAAGGAAGGAAGGAAGGAAGGAAGGAAGGAAGGATCATAAATCAAAGGAAGGAAGGAAGGAAGGATGGAAGGAAGGAAGGAAGGAAGGAAGGATCATAAATCAAAGGAAGGAAGGAAAGAAGGAAGGAAGGAAGGAAGGAAGGAAGGAAGGAAGGATCATAAATCAAAGGAAGGATGGAAGGAAGGAAGGAAGGAAGGATCATAAATCGAAGGAAGGAACGAAGGAAGGAAGGAAAGAAGGAAGGAAGGAAGGAAGGAAGGATCATAAATCAAAGGAAAAGGAAGGAAGGAAGGAAGGAAGGAAGGAAGGATCATAAATCGAAGGAAGGAAGGAAGGAAGGAAGGAAGGAAGGAAGGAAGGAAGGAAGGAAGGAAGGAAGGAAGGAAGGAAGGAAGGAAAGTCCTGTCAAAGAGAAGAAAACCTTTCCACCCCCCAGGCAGCTTTTACACCTCATGACTTAGCGTGTTTCTGACGCTGTAATGAAATATTGTTTTCCTAATATTCTGTGACCTGAATTTCTTCTTGCTTTATGGGAGCAAATCAGTATTTTCTCTAGTCAGCATTTGATGATGGATGTCAAAATACAGGCCATGTATAATGCATATCTAGCATTAGCGATTTAAGGTGTTTACCTGTCAAACCGAAGAAATTTCAAAAACTTCGCGTTCGCTGAATTCACCCACCTGTCACTTGCAGTTTTTCGTAATTTCAAATGAAAGTTGTGATAAAACAGTTTAGGTTGCCTTGACTTTTCTTTTTTCCTGAAGGAAGAAAACAGACAGCATCTAAAATTTATGCTGCAAGCTGAAAGGCAGGCAACAAAGAGGAATTTTCTGAAAGCTGAAAAGAGAAGAACCTTTCTGGCTTTCTTTGACCTCCCGCTTTTTTATTTTATTTTATTTTATTTTATTTTAGAAAAGTTGAAACAATCGTATTTAGCAATTGTGTGCCTCTTTGTATAAAACAGCAATTTTGTAAAAAAAAAAAAAGATTTCCAGAGAGTAATATGTAAACTTATAAATGTGGCACACACAGTGTGATGGAATTTGCTTCTTTCGAACCCAATTAAAAGGATTAGCTCTAGGAGAAAGGC